>NW_008353921.1:362603-422650 GCF_000622305.1 Nannospalax galili | reverse complement strand
GGGTGGTGGGGGGGAGGGTGGGTGTGTGGAGGGGAGGGAGGAAGGAAGGAAGGAAGGAAGGAAGGAAGGAAGGAAGGAAGGAAGGAGAAAGAGAGAGAAAAAGGTTAAGCACGGTGTTATCATAAGACCCAGTAATTCCACTCCTAAGTACACATTCAAGAACCATGCCCACATAAAAACTTACAGTTATTCATAATAACCAAAAAGTTGAAACAACTCAAATTCCCAGCAAGTAACTGAAATTAAGTAAAGGAAGTCAATCATAAAAGGTTGCATATTGGAATGGTGCCGTTCATATGTAGCACCCAGAAAGTATATTAGTGATTGTCTAAGGCTTGGGTCCTGGGATAACAGGTACAGGATTTCTTTTGCGCATGATGAAAATGTTCTAGAGTTGTAATGTTTTACACAACCCTGTGTATATACTATGTGAATTATATCTCAGTAGAGACATTATATAAGAAGAAACTGATGATTTATATGATAATATCAAGCTTTAAGTCAAAGTAAAAAATATTAAACTACAAGAATGGGGCCAATTATAATGAAAGTTTTATTCTACAATGCAAATAGAGGCACTGAATCTTTAAGCACTGCATGGTGTCATCAAAATACATAACATAAAAACTCTTGTAAATATAAGAACCGTTTTCAAAAACACACAGCTCCATCCCAGGAAAGAATATGGGATCTAAAAACAAACAGGAATGCATAAGATCTGATTAATAAAATTCATGTGATTGATACAATAAGATTCAAACTCTACATCCTTTTTTGTTTTGTTTATTTTTAAGGCATGCTCTTTTTAGGTACTCATAAATCGTTTGCAACTTTAATTCTTAAATCAATCTTAAGAAGTAACAAGTGGATTAGTGTGGTCATTTGAATGAGAACATTCCCCATAGGCTACAAGTTTGGACATTTTGTCCCAGATGGTGATGCTGTTTTGGGAGGCTTGTATGGCCAGGCAGGAGGAAATGCATCCAGCCTGGGGGTGGGCTTTGAGGGTTCTTGAGTCTTGCCAGATTTCCAGTCACTCTCTTCTTCCTGTGCCTGCTTGAAGATGTGAGTGCTCCTCTTTCTGCTCTGGCCAATTTTGCCACCACGCCTCCCCACCGTGAGGAGTCGACTCTTGCCCCTTTGGAACCATAAGCTAAATAAATTCTTCCTTTTATAAGTTCCCCTGGTCATGGTATTTATCACAGCAATTGAAAGTAGCTAATACAGCTGGAGAGATAGCTCAATGAGCAAAGGTGATTGTTACCACGTCTGGGGCAATCTGAGTTCAATCCTTGGGTCCCACATGGTAGAAGGAGAGAACCAGCTCCTGCAAGTTGTCCTCTGATTTCCACACACACACCATCCATCGCATGCATATGCGCGCAGACACACACACGCACACACACACACACACACACACACAAATAAATAAATAAGTAAATAAATAAATAAATTTCTAAGTAACAACAGCATATAACCCATTTTCAAACATAATTTAGTAAAATAATGAAAACTGACACAAAAAGAAGGGAAAAAAAGCCGGACATGGTGGCGCACGCCCTTAATCTCAACACTGGGGAGACAGGCAGGCAGATCTCTGCGAGTTCGAGGCCAGCCTGGTCTACATAGGGAGCTCCAGGCCTGCTGGGGCTACAGGGAGACCCTGTCTCAAAAAGACCAATAAGGAAGGGGAAGGGGACCAAAGCCTCCTGAATTAAATGATCTCTTGCACAACTTTTGTTTCAACACAAATCAAAACAGAAAATGCATTAAACTATATACACCACAAACTCAAAAACCTAGTTGATCTTCAAGTGTTTTGCAAGCCATATTTTTCCACAGAGACGGGACAGAGGCCAGGGCACTTTCCCATTGCATGTAGCTGCCTTCAGTTAGAGCTAAACCAACTTTGTTTCTGTACATTCAGTTTCAGCTTTTTTCTTTGACTATCTTTTATTTATTTCCAAACTACTATGACAATTGCTTTTTTTTTTTTTTTTGAGACAGGGTCTCCCTACAGCCCCAGCTGGCCTAGAACTCAAAATGTAGACCCGACTGGCCTCCAACTCACAGAGATCTCCCTGCCTCTGCCTCCTGAGTGCTGGGATTAAAGGTATGCGCCACTATGTCCAGTCTCTTAGTTTATTTATCAAAAAGTTATTTTCACTCTTTCTATTTAAAATTCTAGTATCAAAAGAAATGCATTGTCCTCTCTTAATAAGGTTCCAAAAGACAAACATTTTTAGAAGTTTTTTCTGATTACAAAATATTTAGTAAGGTATGACTCAAATGAGAACGTTCTCTGTTTTCTGTAATTCCACTCCCTATTTTATTCTTCAAACTCTTAATTCATTTACAGGCTAGTGAGTATTTCTTCTATTTTTTCCTAGGGTCTTAAGCATATACATGAATAATCTCTTTATCAAAGAAATGGAACAATGCATGTGTATTTTACGTAAGATAAGTTCTTTTCACATAATTATATAAATATTGGGGTTGGAGAGACAGCTCAGCAGTTAAGAGCACTGGCTGCCCTTACAGAGGACCCAGGTTCAGTTCCCAGCACCCACATGGCAGCTAACAACCACCTCTAACTCCAGTTCCAGGAGATCTGATGCCCTCTTCTGACTCTGTGGACACTGCACAACACAAGTGCACTTATATACATGCACACACACTCGTACACATAAAATTTTTTAAATAATAAAAAATTATTTTAATTATATAAATAATAGCATTCCATATCAGTACATATGGACTTCTCAGTGGTGTTCATTTGAATGAATGTAATCATATATTTAACAAATACTCTATTGACTGGTGTTTCCATTGTTTCACAGGATTTTATTTTATTTATTTTTATTGTATATGTATCAGTGCTTTGGCTGCATGTAAGTGCACCCATGTGTGCAATGCCCACGGAGGTCAGAAGAGGGTGTCAGATCCCCTGGAACTGGAGTTACAGATTTGGAGTTACAGAACTGGAGTTGTTAGCCACCATGTGGGTGCTGGGAAACAAACCCCGGTTCTTTGCAAGAGCAGCCAGTGCTCTTAACCACTGAGCCATCTCTCCAGCCCCATTGCTTTACTTTTGAATATTATACACACTGCTACAATGAACACTCAAGTATCACTATGAGAGTTGTGAGTTTATCCCTATTATTCCCCCAGATAACAAAGAGTTTGTCCGGGGCCTCAAAGCCCGTTTTAAAATAGCATAATATTTTAAAAGGAAAAAAAAAAGAGTGTTGGGGAAAAGCCTCACTGTACACAAGTGTGAAGACCTTAGCTCGGGTCCCCAGAACCCATGAAAAGCCAGGCACTATAGGGCACATCTATAATCCCAGTATTCCTACAAGATTGGAGATCAAGACAGGAAAACCCTGGAAACCCATTAACCAGCTAGCCTGCCATACACAAAAACAAACAAAAAAGAGATAGTCTCAAACAAGGTAGAAGGTGAGGACCAAAGCCTGAGGTTGTCCTCTGATGCACACCACGGACACCTGACAAACACATACACACATACATCTCCATGTGTGTCTCTGTCTCTGTCTCTCTGTCTGAAAATGATGATGGTTTCTCTCCCTCTCTCTCTCTTCCTCTCTCACTCTCTCACTCTCTCTTCCTCTCTGTCTCCCTCTCTCTCACACACACACACACACACACACACACACACAGTCCCTGTTAAGAATGGTTTTGTAATAGATAGCATTGGGTGATGCCTAAGAGAGATACAGGCAGAGATATAAATGGAATTTTTTTAAAGATCAAAGTAAGACAGATTACAGATTTTAGAAAAGTATGGAACCAAATTTGTAGTTTTCAAAACCTCTGGGGCACTAGAGACTGACTTCCCTGTCTTCAGTCAACGAAGGCAAAAACGTGCATGCACACCACTTCAACTTTTCTGCTGGTCGATGTGGCTGAATAGAAGTAACCACACACCAGGGAGGCAAAGCCTAGAATCAGAACCAGCAAGAACTACTCAGGTGTTTGCCATCCCCTGGCTGTCAACAGGGCCTGAACCAACCTGAAGGGAAGAGCAAGACAGAGTTGACATGACTTCGTGATTCTAAGAGGAACAAAACTTAGTTGATTTGAAAAGAGAACTGAACTAGGTATTTTTCAAGAGTTTATATTTCAAACAACTCTTAAAGCAGACCATGTATCGCTGGCTGAGCAAAGTCTACACTGAAATGGTTACAGGGTACAAGGCAAGGTGTGCTGAGAGAGTGTGACTGTGAGAAGGCAGACAGGTACCAGACCACAGAAGAATACGTGTGTCACACTGAAGAGTTAACTCTATCTGGGGCAGTTAGAACTGGTTTGTGCCTTTTTGTTTCGTTGGTTGGTTTTTGGATTTGGGGGCTTGTTTTTGTTTTTTGAGATAGGGTCTCCCTGCAGCCCCTGCTCTGGAACTCTCTACATAGAACAGGTTGACCTCAGTCTCACAGAGAACAGCCTACCTTCGCCCATCCCCCAGTGCTGGGATTATAGGTATGTGCCACCGAACCTGGCCAGGTCTGTTCCTTTTTAAGCACAGGAATAATACGATTTCTCTAACTTAATTTACATTAAATGTTTACTGGAGCAAAGAAGAGCTGCAAGCTCATTAGACATAAAGTAACAGATGTCCTAGTCTTTAGGTACTGTTAATATTATAACACAATATCTGAAACCAGGTAATTTATAAAACATAGAATGTTATCTCTCACAGTTCTGGAGGTTGAGAAGTCCAAAATCAAGGTGCGAGCCCCTGCTATCTGCTGTGGGTCCTTTTGCTGCATCCTCATATAACAGAAGATGGCAAAAAGGAGGCAACACTGTGTTCTCCCTCATTTTACAAAACAGAAGAGAACCCACTCCTACAAGGCCTGATAGCATCATTAATCCATGCATAAGGACAGACCTAAACACCCTCAACCTGACTCAGTTACATTGGGATTAGGTTTCCAACATGAATTTTGGGAGACATGCTCGGACCATAACTGACATGTGAAAACACAGTAAAACATCCACAAATGTGGTTTATCCCATTTATTACTAACATTGACACACAAACACCTGAGAGTTTAGAGATATTAAGTTTGTGGTACTATTCAGGGAAGGACAGAGAGGCTTCTAGGTGGGCTCTGAGGGACAGATGATTCCAATGTGCCCCTGAAGTCTAGAAGAAAAGCTAAGACTTATCCAATAAACCTGGGAGTTGCCAGCTCAGCAAGTCTAGAATCTGGGCACTCACTGTGTCTTTGTTTCTTCATTGCTGTGACAAAACACTCTGACCAATACCAATTTGGGGAGGAAAGGGTTTATTTGTCTCAAATCTCCCAGGTCACAGTATCATCAGGGAGCCCAAGGTAGGAACTCAGGGCAGGAACCTGGAGGCAGGAGCCGGAGCACAGACCATGGAGGAACACTGCTTACTGGCTTAGCTCCCCTGGCCCCTGCTCAGCCTGCTTTCTTATGCAACACAGGCCCACCTGCCCAGGGGTGGCACCACCCACAGTGGGCTGGGCCCTCCCACATCACTCATCAAGAAGATGCCCCTCAGACATGGCCACAGGCCAGTGCAATAGAGGCAATTCTCCAGTTGAGGCTCCCTCAACCCAGGTGTATCAAGTTGACACGAAAGCTATCCAGCACACACCGTAAGCCAGACATGGAGCCAGACACATGGTATTTTTCTCAGTTAATCCTCAGAGCAAACTTGAAAAGATGTTTTTATTTAAATGTTTTAAAAGACTTTACAGATGAGAAAATTGGAAGCTTGTAGAAGTTAATTAACCTCATCGTGGGAACCAGAGGGGCCCACACTGACTTGTGCTTCCCCAGTGAAGCATAACCTTGAGTGTGCCAAAGGGCAGAGCTATGGTTCAAGTGATATGTGTACAGCAGCCCCACCTGGCTATAGTCCACACAGGGCAAAAGGCTGCCTGGTGGGGGTGGGTCCAGCCAGCAGGCAGGGCGTCTGTGGAGAGAACAAGCCCATGTTCTCTGTGACATTCATTCTCTAGCCTTCGGCCCAAGCCGCTTGGGCCCCTCCGTTTTCCTAAGAGGACCCTGACAACCATTCCCTTGCTCCCCTTGGTGGTTATCCCTGTTCTCAAAGTGATGCTGACCCCTGACCCCTGCTGTCCCTCCCAGGGCCTCACTTGGCTGCCACATTACTCTGTAGTCTCAAACCTCTCTCTGCTGAAGCTGCAACACTTTCCTCAAGCTCGAAAAACAAAGGTGCTGAATTTGGGGTTGTTGAATTAGGTGGAAGGACTTTGGCGTCATCTGTTATTATTCCAGCATCATCTCCAATGGGTAAAGATGCTGTGGAACCAATAAAACAGACGGAAAATTCCCTAATGTCCCCTAAACAAGTAGCCTTCTCTCACTTTTGACAGCCAGTCACAACTTGCCTCAACCCCAACCATGGATTTCCTAGGTACCCCAGAAGTGGTTCTGTGTGGAAATCTGGGTAGAACCCTCATCACTCACAGCTTGAAGGATGACTCTCCTAGGTTGGGCATAGCATGACTGTACCAAGATCCCTTATACTGACCTGGTCCAACATTGATTTTACATCCACCAAGTACTGTGGTACCCTCTCCCAATCCCCCCAATTGTCTCCCCCATCAAATGCACACACCCTTCCCAAGAGACTGTCCTGAGTGGACACCAGCCACTAGGAAGGGGGTTTGTAAGGACAGAGCAAGGGCAGGAAGCCCTATATAAGATGGGCATGAAAGAAATCAAAATCTGAGGTTCCTAATGCTAGAATACATACATGGAAAAATAAAAGAAGTAGATATTCAGAATTTGCCTGACAAAGAGAAACCACAGTTCTGGGAGGCCAGAAGACTGACCTGTGGGCCAGATCACTCAGCCTCTCCTGGCTCTGTCACTACATACGGTGCTGGTGGTCTGAGATCCAAAGGACCCCAACTCAGCCAGGACATTACAGACCGTCCAGAATGTGCACTATTGGAGATTTGGCCATTGAAAAGCCTTGCCCCTGCCAGAGACTTCAACCCCAGTCCTAAATGGTAATAGAGATTTACTGAATGAATAAATGAGGTAAAGGATCCAGGGAGGCTGTAAGGGGGAAATGCAACAATCATAAAGGGGAAAATGTTTCTAAAATAATGTTTTACTTATTCTTTGATAACTGCAAACATGTATACATTGTGCCTTCATTATATTTACCACCTCTCACTCTCCTGACCACCCCCTTCCTGCTGTGCTGGAATTACAGACATATGCCATCACACCTGGGTTATGTTACTGGGGATTAAACTCGGGGTGTTGTACATACTAGGCAAGCATTCTGCCAACTGAGCTACATCAAAAAGTGAACTATTTTTAAATTCCTGCTGTGTGACCAGCATTACACCCACAGAGCACCTGGGAACAAGAAGTGTGGTCTTTCTAAAACCCAATTGAGAGAGTCTTCTGCTTGAAATCCCTCAGTGGGAAAGGGTACCCCCAACTGCCTCACCCTGCATCCCTGTTCCACATGGAAGAAGCCAGAGCAGTCTGTGTCCCAATCCCCTATCGGCAATTTGGGTAACCTCTTCAGAGGATGATGTGATAAGAACAGGAGGTAGGAATTGGCTAGGCAGTTAGTATAAAAAGGCCCCAAAGAAAAGTAGCCAGTTTCTTGACTAAAACTCACAATGTCCTTGAGTCTCTTAGCAACATACTCTCTTCCAAAGGCCAAAAATGTCAAAAGTGTTTGGGAGCTTGTATCTAATCCTTAAAAGATTTTAGGGTTACCTCTTCAGAAGGGGGAATGTTAGAGTAGCCAAAATAAAAAAAATAAATCAAAGAAGAAGAAAGAGTACATGAAGTTATTCAGAAAAAAGTGATGGAGAGATATGGGAGGAGTTGGAGGGGAGAGAGTGGGCATGGATTTGATCAAAACATTTTACAAGCATGTATGAAATTCCCAATAAATTTTTTTTTGGTCTTTTTAAGACAGGGTCTCCCTGTAGCCCCAGCTGTCCTGGATCAACCATGGAGACCAGGCTGGCCTCAAACTCACAGATATCCGCCTGCCTCTGCCTCCCGAGTGCTGTGATTAAAGGTGTGCACCACCACACCCGGCTCTCAATAAAATTTTTTAAGTTAAAAAAAATAAAATAAAATAAATAGTTTCTAAGGTTAAAAAAAAAAAAGCCCTCAGTGAGGGACTAGAGAAATGGGTCATGGGTTAAGAGAACTTGCAGCTCTTGCAGAGGTATTGGTTCCCAATACCCACGTGGTGGCTAACAACCATCTGTAACGCTGGTTCCATGGGACCTAGTGCCCTCTTCTGGCCTCCAAGGGCACTGCATGCACATGGTGCACCTACATACATGCAGGCAAAACACTCATATACTTTAGAAAAATTGTTTAATCCCTCAGTGATTCCCACAATAAGGGTAAAATCTTCATTCTTAACAAAGTCAAGAAGAGGCCTGAACCAACAGACCTTTCCAGCCACACCCATCCCTCCCAGCTCCTCCTTACCTGCACTCAGTCCTGGGTTCTGCAGCTTTGAACTCCTTTTCACATTTCATTCTCCCATGTGTTTTTTGTATTTAATGTATCATCGACATCTGGCTGCGCCCCACGTGTTTAGGTTCATACCTGACACTTTGTGTGCATGATCTCCTCTAATCCTCTCAACAAATGTGTGATGGGAATAATTATACCTATTTCACAATAAAAGTAGCTGTCTAAGAGACTACTCTTGCTAAGCCATGCCCTCCCACACTGGATGTCCCAACAGTCAGTCCCAACTCACAGGACAGGCAAGGGCTGCCAGGAGCACCTCAGTCTGATAGTGGGGAGCTTGGAAACACTAAATGACGGAAGGAGAAAGAAGCCAATTCTGTCAGGGGTATGAGGGAGAACTGGTCTATAGTGGCCACTCTGCCCTATTTGCCCAGTATTTCCCAGATTTTAGCACTGAAAGCCCCACATCTCAGGAATGCCACCAGGCCTTGTTTAAAAAGTGATAGTTCTGCCTCCCAGGATTATGTTCCCCTCAGACCCAGGCAAGCAGGGCTGGTTATTCACCCTAACTCAGGTCACCAAAGATAGGCAGGGCTCCTGAAAGTATGCCTCGGTGCAGCATTAAAGCTATATTTCAAATAACCAAACTGTGAGACTCCATTCAAGCACAGACACCAAAGATGGAGGTGAGGGGAAAGGAGTCCCCATCATGAGCAAGAGCTAGCCAGATTCCAGCTGGAGAAGCCAGGCCAGGAGCTGGACGAAAAACTCAAGTCCAAATATCTGTCTGTCTCATTTTCTATTGTATTTCTCCTTCCTAGCACAGTGCCTGGAACGTTGCAAGTGCTCAGATGGACGGATGCATGCATGCATGCCTGGGCCATCAGATTTAAATAGCAGCCTTCACACAGAGCCTCACCCCAAATGGAATCCAGCTCAGTGGTGCAACTGCTGAGGAAACAGTTGATTTCCTGGAAGAAGATGCAAGGAGGCTGGATGGGAAAACCCACTTAAGCCTGGCTTGTGCTGGAGAGAACAACCAAGAGAGCTTGTTACAAAAGGACTGCTGGAGCTGGCACTTCCAGGAGAGATTGCTCTTTCACCAGCCAGCCACTTTTCCTTCCCTTAGGATGACCCAGCCTTTAGCAAACATGGCCAAGAGGGCAAGGCTTTCCACCAGAGCTTCTTTCAAAAGGACTCCTTATCAGCCAAGGACTCTCCATCAGCCAAAATTCAAGACTATTTAAGAAGGATTTTCACTAGGTAATCACTTCCAACTTGTAGAGCCTTTCACTGCAACTGTTCAGCAGCTCCAGGCAGTGCTCTAACGGTCAGGACTGGGAGGCAGCAGCGGCATCTTGTGGTGCTTTTGAGAACACCACAGGGTTGTGTCAGCCACTTCAGCTGTCCCAGTTTCCGAGAAGTCACAACTTTGGATATCTTAATAAGGATATCTTCTTGCTTACTTAACAATCTGATCCACTCGCTTCTCAAACTTTCTAAAGATCAAGAAAACTTAAACCCAATCCCAAATTTGGCATTGATTCAATGGAAAGTAACCTTTATGTTTTCAAGAAAAAGAAAACAAGAGTTACAGCCAAGCCTAGTGGCACATACCTGTAATCCCATCTCTTGCAAGACTGAAACAGGAGGATTACCATGAATTTGAGGCCGGCTTGGACTACACAGAAAGGCCCTGTCTCAAAATAACAATGATAAACCGAAGACGAAATCTCCATTCCCTAGAGAAAATAGATACTGTCATCTAGGTGAACTGGCAAGCAATGGCACAGACTAGAGAAAAACTGGACTTTGCAAGTTATCCGTTGTCTACCCACAGTGGCTAGACACAGTGGCTGTTTGTTTGTTTGCTTGCTTGCTTGTTTTGCAGTATTGGATATTTAATCTAGGGCCTTGTGTATGTTATTTTGAGACAAGGTATCATTAAGTTGCTGAGGCTAGACTTGAACTCCCTATGTAGTCCAGGTTGGCCTTGAATTTGAGATCCTCTCATCTCACCTAGGATCACAGGAGTGCACCACCACATCTGGCATTGGAAACACACTTCTCTTGTTCATAAAATGAAGTACTGATGATCTGTGTGTACGAGGTGTATGAATGTGTATATGTTTGTGTAAGCCTGCACATGGAGTCCAGAGGGAAACCAGATGTCTTCCTTTACTGCTCTCCACACTGTTTTCAAGACACAGTCTCTCACTGAAACCGGAACCAGCAAGCCCTAGGGATCCTCCTGCCCCCCTACAAGTGTGCTGGGGATATGACCTCAGGCTTTCACAAGTACTTTGCCAACTGAGCTATCTTCCCAGCCCCAAATACTGATTTTTTTTTAACTAAATGGTGTGTTCATTCACTTAACAAATACTTAGAGTGCCCACCATGTGGCAGACTGTACAGGTGCCGGATATATAACAATAGGAAAACAGTTATGACCACTATCTTCTATGGTGCTTACAGTCTAGTAAAGGAAGTGACGTCGTAAGTCAAAAAATTACTAAAATGCTAGTTCTATAGAGGAAGTGATGGACAAGGGGTGTGATGCAGTTGCAAGGGTCAAATGATATTTCTTAGGAAATATTAAACTGAAAACTAGGTCTGAATTCTTTCCCAGGAAATCCAAAGAACATGGGAACCCCAGACACTGTATTGACAAGCCTGATAGGAGCTGTTCCCATTGCTGGGAACAATGGGGATTGAATTGACCCTCCATACTGAGGTTTTATCTGACTCTTTTCACTCCCTCCCCCTATGCAACACATATAACACACACATGTGCACGAGTTTACATTCACACATCCACACATACAATTGATTTCTCATCTCTTTGTGCTGAACAGAATTAAAGTACGTGCAGGCAAGAACATCAGTCGGATGGAGCACTGCTCAGGTGGGGAAGAGCTGAAAGGCTCTTTAAAGAAAACCTTATCTCTGAGGCTCAGACAAGCTGAGTTTGTGGTACAGCAACTGAGGCTGCCCCGGGCCTGCAAGTCTCCACAGCCTGAGTCCCCCACAGAAGGGAAGATGAAGTCAGAGCTCAGCACAGCTGGGAGACTTCATAGGTGCAGAAATTCAGACTTGAAAGGGGCCTTAAAGCTTACTTCCTCCTGCTGTTTGAAGGCAGTTGATGGAAGACACGTGATCTTGGAACCTGATGGATGTGGATCCTAATGCCAGCCTCCGCACAAGTCGCCATATGAAATTAAGAATCTCAATGCTGTAAAAAGCCTCCTCAGGGTCTGTTCTGGTCCGCAAGACTAGATTCTACCCCCAAGAATCCTGCTCCCTCTGATGGGGTGATAGCTTTTGCCAGATGTGATTGACTCAGTCTTTCTGAAAATCAGTGACTCGAAAAAAATCAGGGCCTTTAACTTAAATTAATATTGTAAAGAATAAATATTTTAGCATGCTTATTTTTCATACCAGCATAACTAAATCATTGAATGATTTCCTTACAGGAAAATAAGTCAACTCATAAACATGCAAGGAAATAACGGAAACAGAGAATAACCATTAGGCAAACAATACCATCTAATTGTTCCAAGCAAGATATTTCATAAATACGAGCAGGAAAATAGTAAGATAACTGGAAAAAAATCTGGAAGACCCCACGTTTACCTGCAGACACCTCACATAATAAGACAGACCTGTAGCACAATGCCTGGAGAAGGACATGCTATTACCCCACAGTGTTGTTAGAAAATGCATAATCTCTATCTAATCTTGAGGAAACACCTGATAAGCCCAGTTTGAGGGTCAGTCTACAGAATAATTGGCCTATAATCTTCAAAAACACCAAAGTCACAAAAGGCAAAAAATAAAAATCTGAAACTGGTGGGGCACGCCTCTAATCCCAGCACTCGGGAGGCAGAGGCAGGCGGATCTCTGTGAGTTCAAGGCCAGCCTGGTCTACATAGTGAGTTCCAGGACAGCTGGGGCTACAGAGAAACCCTGTCTCAAAAAGCCAAAAAAAAAAAAATCTGAGAAACTCAGACCAATCTAGGAAGACATGAAACTAAACTAGATATGGAAAAATCAAACTATATTCTGGATCAGAAAATAAATATATTAGTAGTAACATATAGTGTCTATAAATTTCTTAGTGATAATGTATGGGTGCTATTTAGTTATAAAAATAACCTCTGGGTACAGTCCAGGGGAACATGAAGTAGCAGGCCCCTTCCCAAAGTCCTCCGTTCTACAGGCAACCACTGTTAACAGTTTGGTGTGTGTTTGTCTGTTTTTGAGACAGTCCCGTACAGCCAGGTGGGCCTTGAATTCACTACATAGTCAAGGATATCCTTGAACTTCTGATCCTCCTGCTTCACAATACAAACATTCGCAACCATGCCCAGTTTTATGAGGTGCTGAAGATCGAACCCAGGGCTTTGAACATGCTAGGCAAGCACTTTTCCACTGAGCCACATCCCCAGCCATTTGGTAGTTTAGTTTTGCTTCTTTTGGTGTATATTGACTTTGTTTGATGTGTGTGTATATGTGCATGTTTGTGTGTGAGTGTGGGTGCAAGTGTGCCACAGCACACGTGTGGAGGTAGGAAGACAGACAACCTCGGGTGTTAGCCCTCACCTTCCACCTGTTTGAGGCACGGTCAACTGTTCACTGTTGCATATGCCAGGCTAACTTCCTCACAGACTTCCAGGGATTCTCCCATCTCTGCCCCCATTTCACAGTCAGATCAATGGGATTACAGACATGCACACCATACCCAGGTTTATATGGGATCTGAGTATTCCTGCTTGATAAGCAACTGAGACTTCAAGCCAACAGCTATGGGCAGGCTCCATCTTGATATCAAATGGCCCACAAATGGCAAGCCTACAAATGGCTACAACCCGAGTCAACATCCTCACTGCAACCTCAAGAGAGACCACATAGCTACCCTGAACCACCCAGTTTTGTCATTCTCTGATCTCTGGTACTCAGAAACACCAGAGATACTGAACACATGATATATTAAGCCATGAGGTCTTGGGACAAATAGTTATACAGCAATAGTTGCCCACTACATTCTCTAAGCTTTATATTCTTCATCTGTAGGTTAAGGATGATAAGAAAGGAAGTTGAGGAGGCCCTGCCACCTGCACTGTCCTAAGCATTAGCATCCTTCCCCTCTCTCCCAGGCAGGACCTCTGACAGCTGGCAGGCCTGACTAAACAGAATGCTCTGAGTTGCAATGCCTTTGACCTTTTCTTTTAAAATACCTGTCAAATCAGCTTCTAATTTATTTACAGACACATTATTCTGGGAATGAAGCAGGAGTGAACTTTGTTGCAATGTGTTTCCTGCCCTTTTGTATGATGAAATTACTACTGTTGCTCTGGTCTTCAGAGAGCTGCTAATCCCCTTTCTGAGTGGTCAGTGATAGCTGCTGGGGACCCTAGCTAGGGATAAACTAGTGTGGAGGGCCAGGAAAGAGATGTGGCATTTGTGTGTGCACCAGGACAGAAAGCCACATCTTTGTTTCCAGGCAATGTGGACACATATCCAAAAAATAAATTATTCATGAATCCTTTCTCAGCTAACATATGTCCCTGGTGACTAAACTGAGCCCAGTGTTGGTCAGGGTGAGTGAGGGTCACCGAGAGGAAGCATGCTGGTGCCCCCAGCATCCAACTCAATGAATCCTGAGGCCAGTCCCTGATCTAGAGACATAGAACCAACTGATTGCTTCTTTTCCCTTGAGCAGCCGACACTCTGCCACACCAGCCAACTTGTGGGATCTTCCCTGGAGCACCCATGAAAGCCTAGACATGGCTCCCGCTGGTGAGATCGCACTCCCACAGCTAGCACTACTCTGCATACTGTCCCCTCATGGCCATGATTAGAAATTGTTGCTTTCCACAGGCTAGCCACCTCAGATGGGATGGGAACTCTTTCCTCCATCTGTTGGCCACTGTTTCTCCCCACCCATACGAAAAGCAAGGCTGTTCCTGTTAGTCCCCGATGCCCCCAAAAATTGATAAAAACTTCCATGACAGGAGTCTGTCTTAGTCCGCTAGTCCAGTTCTGGGCACTAGAAATCCAGGATAAAGGATCCAGCATGACTGAACTCCAGAAAGCCTTATTCCAGGTTGCAGGCTGTCAGTTTTCTAATGGAAAGAGCACAGAGTCAAATCAAGTTATCCTGTATCTTTTTATAAGAGCTCTGTGTCAGCTTTCCATTGCTATAACAAAATCCCTGAGAAAATGAAATAAAAAAGGAGAAATAGGGGCTGGAGAGATGGCTCAGTGGTTAAGAACACTGGTTTTTCCTGCAGAAGACCCAGGTTCGAATCCCAGCACCCACATGGCAGCTAACAACTGTCCGTAACTCCAGTTCCAGGGGATCCGACAGCCTCTTCTGTCTTCCACGGGCATTGCACGACACGGGTGCACTTACCTACATGCAGGCAATACACACATACACATAAAATAAAAATAATAAATAAAAATATTTTTTTAAAGGGGAAATAAAGTTTCTACTACTTCCCAAAAACTAGCAAGTCTTCAACACATGGCCTTTAAGAGACATTTAACATCCAAACAATAACTAATTTTATAATAAGAGGTCTGCTCTCAGGACATAATTACCTCATAGCTTATCTTTGGAAAGAGAAGAAATTGCTATAATACACATAGATGGGAAAAATAACAACAGATAATATGTATGCAACACCTACTTTATTCCAGGTCAAAATCCTGAACATAGTCCTTCGAGGTTGGTATTATTATTCTCCCCACTTCCACACAAGAAAACTAGAAAAGAGATCTGTTTGCAAAAGGTCACACAGATAAGAAACTGCACAGCTGGAATTGAACCCAGATACCAAAGAGCTACAATCCACGCACACAGCCATAGCTCTAGACAGCCACGCCCACCCTGGCAAGCAATATGCCTTTCTCTAAACATTCAGTGGTCTTGTAGGCCTCTCAGCCTCTGTTCACATTCTTCTCTCTGCCTAAACTCTCCTCTGTCTTTTCATCAAAAGTTCTCAGTCTGTTTTTCAAGACTCAATTCCACCACTTGGGAAGCAGAGGCAGGTGGATCTCTGTGAGTTCGAGGTCAGCCTGGTATACATGGGAAGTTCCAGGCCAGCTGGAGCTACAAGGAGACCCTGCCTCAAAAAGACCAAAGAAAAAGACTCAATTCAAATATTTTAAATATTTTCTTCTATCCCCTTTCCTCCACCTGAGCTCCATAACATTTAGCAAATACCACTCTTGCGCACTGCATTATAATTATTGGGTAGTGTCCCTGGTCTCCTGAGAACATACCTAAAGATAGAAATATCTCTTACTCATCCCTGGAGTTCAGTCCAGTAAATGTCCACTGTTTGAACCTGTGATGTTTTCTGACTCAGGTTCTCTGCACCTCGCCTGGCCATCTAGAAGTCAATGGCTTTCTGGGTTCCAAAGCTTTTGTACATAGCTTCACTTTACTTTGTTTATTTCTAATAATCTGATCAGGCTGTCTAGATAAAGATATGGTTTGTCAGTTGTGGGCATCCTTTATGGGAAGTACATTGAGATCTTCATGCTAAAAGGCCCCAGACCAGGGCTATATGGTTTTTATAGGCCTTGAACAGGATCCTGCCATTCTAAACTTCTTCCTCCATAATATTATTCAAAGTCTTATTTTGTGATTGATTTAATATAAAATAATCCAGGTTGGTATCATTAATACATAGTCATTATTATTGCATTCTTTTTTTCTGATTTTAAAATAAAATTTTTAAATTAAAATTAAAACATTTGGGTAGTCCCTGTATTAGTAACTTTCCTAATGGCTATGACAAAATACCTGGCAAAAGCAAGTTAAGGAAGAGTTTGCTTCTGGTTCATAGTTTGAGGGTACAGTCATTCATGGCAGGGAAGGCATGGAGGAAGGATTGTGAGGCAGCTGGTCAATTTATATCTACAATCAAGAAGCAGAGAAATGAATGTCGGTGCTCAGTTCATTTTCACCTATTCATTCAGCTTGTGGAATGGTACCACCCACACTTAGGGTATGTCTTCCATCCTCAGACTAACTCAATCTAAACCGCACCCCCCTCATAGACAAGTCTAGAGGTTTGTCCCCCTCGTGATTCAAGAACTTGTCATCGACAGTCAACATGAATAATCAGAACCCTAAAGGTATTGCGAATTCCACAATCAACCCTCCTCACGTGTTAGACATTTGGGACATCTCCCTAGAACCATTCAATCTCAAGAAAATCCACATTTGTTTTGCTTGGCATTTCTGCATTGTAGGGACGGGGGCACACCCCATCCCTGGCCATAGCTGGCATCTTCAGGACTCATGCACTTAAGCAGTGGCTTCTTCAAGTATCTTCTATCATTTCCCTTCCATCTTCAAGAATTATTTCAAAGTCTCTTGCTAATGATCTCTCTTCCAGTATGGTCAGCTTTTCATTACTACAACAAAATGCTTGCAGCCACCGACTTTACAAGAGAAGAGGTTCAGCTCATAGTTCTGGAAGTTTCAAGTCCAAATGGTTAAGGTACAGGATCTAGTGAATGGACCTTGTTTGCATCACCTCAGAGTGCAACTAGCCATGCAGGAGCACTCGGGCATACAGCCTCGTGATTACCTCTGAAACCAGAGGAAGAACCAAGGCACCCCATGAAAACTCTGTCTGAGAGTAGTCCCAGTGACCCAAGGGCCTCCCCCTAGCCCTAAGTCCACCCCTCACAACAGTGCCACCCTGTGGACCAAGTTTTCAAACACAACAAACCTTTGAGGAACACTCAACCCTATCTAATCAGGAGCACTCTCCTTTACGTTTATTATTAAAATATTTTATTTATTATTTATATTTTATGTGTATTGCCTGAATGTATGTAAGTGCATCTATGTCATGCAATGCCCTCAGAGGTCAAAAGAAGGTGTCAGATCCCCTGGAACTGGTTGTTAGCTGCCATGTGGGTGCTGAGAACTGAACCCAGGTCCTCTGCAAGAGCAGCCAGTGCTCTTAGCTGCTGAGCCATCTCTCCAGGCCCTACATCTTATCATTTAGAATGTTTCCACCTACATGTAGCAGAAAAAAACAAGTGAAGATGGCCTAAAATTGATAAACGGGAAATAGATGTTCTGATTATAAATAGAAATATTCTGAGCTGGGGAGATAACTTGGTTGGTAGGGTATTTTCTATGTAAACATGGGAACCCAAATTCAATCCCCAGATCCCACACTTAAAAAAAAAAAAAAACTGGACACAGTTGGTGTGTACTTGCAATCTGAAGACTAGGGAGATGGAGACAGGCAGATCCCTGGGCTCACTGGCCAACTTACTTAGCCTAGCCTAATAAGCACATGCCAGGCAAATGAGAGGCCCAAACAGCACCAAAGGAATGACACCTAAGGTAGACCTCTGGCCCACATATGCACCCACACACATGTGCATACAAATGAATGCAGACATGCACACACACACACACACACACACACACACACACACCTAAAAGAAGAAATAGAAATATGCTCACTTATAGAACCAAACTTACCTGAGTTAGCTTTGGAGTCTGGGACTCTGGCTCTCGCTCACTAGTGTTCAAGTGTGACCATCACTGGGGGCCCTCACCTTCCAAGCCTTAGCTCTTTCACTGAAGCACAGGATAAAGGGGCATGAGAAGAGCATGGAACTACTAGAATCAGGATCTAGGGTAAAACCAGCTGGCTCCCCTAGCTGGAGAATAACTGTCCCCTGGACCCCTGGATCCTGTTGCTGGGGAGTCGCTGAGAAATTGGGAACCAGGGTAAGAAATGGCTTATGTGACCTGCACAGAGGCTAGGTGCCTTGTCTGGATCAAGTAATTGTCTGAAGCTTAGAAGAACAGGGTGTGCTGCCATAATGAGAATGGAGAGGACAGAGCAACCTGGAACAGGATCAGGCAAGGCACTGGGGCCTGGAGGAGGCCTGCAGGAGGTCTGGAGGAGGCCTGAAGAAGGTCTGGAGGAGGCATGGACAGAGAGCAGGGATGCTGTAGCACCAGCTGCTTCCACAGAGCTACCCTTCCTACTCCACACAGCTCATCAGGATCAGGAGCCATAGGACCACAGTCATTCTAGAAGGTGCAAAAAACTCTAAGACCTTCTTCCCTTCATTCCTTGAGCCAATATTTTTTAGTACAGAGGTTTTTTGTTGAACACTGAGTACCAGAACTATGAAAGATCTTGATACAACACCCCAAAAAAGGCAAAGAGAAAAGAACTATGGGGCCCCCTGGGAGTATGGTGACAACCTCCCCACACACATACACACACACAAACTGGGGACTGCCTAAGCTCCAAGGTTCAAATTGTTCGTGGAAGAAACAGCAGAGGCAGATGGAGTGGCAGGCACCGTGCTCCTGCTGTGGGCGCTGTGCTCCTCCTGTGAACGTTCTGCTCCCCCTGCTGCGAGTTTTGAACCACACAATAAGCTTGATTGAAAGGCTCCTTCAGAAGCTTAATTTTCTCAACATTAAAGAATTAAATCAATAATGTCCCCATTTCGGGTTCTCTGTGATTTTGTCCTTTGTGTCCTGTTTACTGTTTAGTAACAAATGCTCTAAAAATTACAACTTATATCATCTGCCCCCCCCCCGAAAAAAAATCAAGGAGGGGAGAAAGAGAAAAAAATAAGATCAAGTAAGTACCTACTATGTGTACAGCAATATTCTAAGGCTATTACATTTGTTTTCTAAGATCACCCTCACCAGGACTCTAAACCGAACTGCGGTTATAATGTTCTTTTTATAAATGAAAAGCATAAAGCTCAAAGAGGTGAAAAGACTTCTGTAGGGTCACACAAAAGAGCAGAGTCTGGACCAGGTGAGGATGTAGCTCAATGGTAGAGCTCTTGCCTAGCACGCTAAGGCCCTGGGTTTAAACCCATCACAAGAGCAAAGTCCTGGAATTGGAACACTCTGGTAGTTTAGATTCCAAACATATGTGTATCCTCCACTGCTTTTTCTTAATGTCTCCCATTCAAAGCACCCCGCAGTAACAGCTCCACTGGGTTCGAGGGTCCCTTCCTCTGGCATCAGCTCTCCAGTGTCCAGGCAAAGTTGCTGAGGGCTCTTCCTGTCTGCCTATGGCGGCCCCTCTGGAGATAGGAAGGAGAGGTAGGAAGAGGAACCCCATCTTCTCTGCTTGCAGAGAGTCAACAAAATAGCCTGAGACCCAGGATTTTGATGTGCAGAGCCCCCGACTTGGGATCAGGAGAGAGGTAGTTAAGACAATGTTTAAATAAGTGTTTATTATGACTGTCGAGCTGCACAGCTTGGAAGCAGGAATCTTCCTGGGCACATCTACACTCTAGCCAGTAGACCATAGATAGGATGTTTTTCTTTTATCCAGAATTTCAATCAAGACACCAATGCTGTTTTCCACAGGGGTTGAGGTAGTATATACCCAAGAGGTTTTGCTGAAGTGTTTCTGGACTGTTTCCCATGTGGTAGCCATAGATACCTTGATGCACTGCTCTATGATAGGACCCTAGGTTGGCACAGAGAAAGAAGGGGGACACAAAGTTCTGGGTGTTGGATAAGGTTTTCCTTACTCAAAAATTAACTTTTACATAGCTCAGTTATATGACCACAGACACCCAAACCTAAGGTATAGTGACAACTCTCCTACCTGCCCAGCAGGTTATAGTCTACAGTGTACCACACACACAAACATGGGTAGACACACACATAAAAGCCCGGGGCCCTCTCGGGGCAGCTGGACCCGGCCGGCAGGTTGCTCCGGAGGGACTACCCACACGGGGGGCGGGGGAGGAGGGAATCAGGGAAAGGAGAGTGCGCTGTCCGCCCATTTCGCCAGCCCTCACCGAGGACAATCAGACGCGACAGCGAGTCTACTCAAGCAGGAACTCGTTTATTGCAGGTGTCACAGAGCTTATAAAGGCAAAAACCGCAGTTTGGAAATCCCCTCGGAAACCCCCTCCCCCGAATGCACCCAATCAGCTTAAAGGCCAACCTGCCACATGGGCAGGGTCCCATAGGCATCAACGATGATCATGCGCTGACCACGCGCCTCCAGAAACAGGGAAGTGTCCTTCAGCCAATCCGGAGTTTTTCAAAACACGCCAAGCCTCGCCCTGTTCACTTCCTCTTGGCGCCATCTCTGCAGGGTCGCTCACAGGCTCCCACACGTACACACATACACATACTACAACCGGCTAGTAGCTCACAACTCAAAGAGGATGAATAGACAGGGACCTGAACTTGGAGTCTGAAATACTCCAATACTGCAATAACTCTGTCTAGACTACCCACCTTGTTCTAGGGCTTAAGCCATGAAATACCCCCACCATGGTCTGACCAGAATGTACCTTGTCAGAGACAGTCTACTGTTCCCTTGGTTTCGGTTGAACTGCTCACCAGGATCAACTTGTGTGTTGTAACCTCAAGGTCGCCTTGAATAGTAAGTCTCAACCCACCTCTGACCACACCAGAGGCAACTGCAGGTTACTGTGGCTCCCATTATGGAAGGAAGTTTCAGGGATAATGATCTTTTCTAAGAACAAAATACAAGTTCTGTGCATGGAGAGAGATAACCTGGCTTCTGGACACACTGGGCAACTTTAGGCAACATTCTTACCCCTGGAGAATTTAGTTATTCACCTACTGAGACCCACTAGGAGTCATGCAGGAAGCAGGTAGACCCAGTTCCTTCCTCTGCAGCATGGCAGCTACACCCTGCTTCTTCAGTTCCCTGACCACAACCTGAGAATTAGAATGCCTGTTTTGTACAATTGTGGTGAAAATTAAGAGGCAAAGTCTGGGATGTGTCTTACAAGCCTGAAGAGTATCCATAAATGTTTCTGGCAAGTTTCTTCACTAGAGCCAAAAGTTGGAAACAATCCATATGCATGTCAACAAGTAAGTGATCATTGTGGTACATCCATACAAGGGAATACTGCAGAAAGAAAAAAAAACTTCAAAGAGTCAAATATAGCAGTGCATACTTCTAATCCTAGCACTCAAGAGGCTGAGGCAGAAGGATCATGAGTTCAAGGCCAGCCTAAGCTATATAGTGAGACTCTGTCGGGAAAGGAAGGGAAACAATTGATTCCAATGGCATAGAGAAATCTAAAAATAATAATGCTGAGTAGAAAAAAGTCAGACAAAAAGGAATACATGATGTATAATTCATTTATATAAAATTCTAAGCAGGGCATGATGATGCATACCTTTAATCCCAGGACTCCGGAGGCAGAGGCAGGCAGATCTCTGTGAGTTCAGGGCCAACATGGCCTACATAGTAAGTTCCAGGCCAGCTGGGACTACAGGGAGACTCCCTGTCTCAAAAAGACCAAAGGAAAAAAAAATTCTAAGAAAATGCAAACTAATCTACTATGACAGAAAATAAATCAGTGGTTTCTCAAGAAAGAGTGGAGTGGGGTGGGGGGAGGGTTAGAAAGGGTCACCAGGAAACTTTCAGAAGGAACAGGGTATAATGGACTGAATTGTGTCCTGCTAAAATATGCATGTTGAAGCCCTAATCTCCAGTACCGCAACATGTGATTGTACTAGGCTATGTGGTCTTTAAGGAGGTAATCAAGGTAAAATGAGGTGACTGGGGTGAACTTGAATCCAATATGTGCCCCGACCCGCGGAGCAACAGCGTGGGGCACTGAGACTGAACCTTGCCTATATATCAAGTTTGAGGCCAGCATAGGCTACATGAGACCCTGCTTCAAAAGAAGAAGGAGGGAGGGAGGGACGGAGGGACTGAGGGATGGAGGGACCGAGGGACGGAGGGACAGAGGGAGGGAGGGACCAAGGGATGGAGGGACAGAGGGAGGGAGGGAAGGTGCTGGAGAGATGCCTCAGCAGGTTAAAGGCAATTGCCACCAAGCCTGACAACCTTAGCTGTCAAGGTTCCCAAGACCCACATAGTAGAAGCAGAGAAAAAACTCCCTTAAGTTGTTCTCTGCCCTCCACATGCATGTACATGCACACACACACACACACACACACACACACACTAAATATTTTTTAAAATTTAAAGAGAAGAGATAAGAGAGAAAAGAAAAAGAAACCTCAGAGCTGGAGAGATGGCTCAGCACTCAAGAGTGCATACTGCTCTTACAAAGGATCTGAGTTCAATCCCAGCACCCACATCAGGCAACTCACAACTGCCTATAAGTCCAGGTCCAGGAAATCCAAAGTCCAATGCCTTCTTCTGTCTTCCATGGACACCTGCATTCACATGTACATACCTACACTCAGACACGTACATATAACTAAAAATAAGATAAATCTTTCCAAGAAAGAAAAAAAAGAAGAAAAGAAAACTCACTACTAATTGTTTAGCCTCCCTTTTAGTTACATTCCAGCCAGGAGGACCCTATTCTGGAATACTCTGTTGGACGACAGAGATGCCCAGTATCACGTAGTCACTGGCAGAACAAAAACCATATACAGCCCCCCTGCCTCATGTCAAGAATCATGCATCTCACTCTTTTCTACATCTTTAAATCACCAGACAAAGTTCTTAAATTCGTGTATCTGGGTTGCCCCATTGATTAAACAAGAATGCCTGAGGTGAGACCAGCCTTGGTAGTTTTTAAGCTCCACAGGTGATTCCAAGGTATATCCAAGGTTAAGCAACCACTGCTTGACTCCCTCCTCCAGGAAGTCTACCTTAGAAAAATGGGCTTCTCAGAGCACCTAGCTGAGCCCAGCCGGGCACAATGACATGCTCACCTGCACTGACTGGGAAACCTAATTGCCTTCAAGTTCTGTGCAGAACCAGCTGAGACTTAATCATTCCACTCACATCAAAATATTTACTCCAAATAGTCATTATCACCTGGAAGGGGCTTGCAGGTAGCTAGGGAAGACCGGTGGGGAAGCAGCAGGGTTCAGCACATCCAGTCAAGGGAAGCAGACTTTTTGCAGAAACTGCTGTCCATCAGCTAACACTCAACTGTTCCCCAAGAGATTTCTTGAGTTAAGCGTTTGCACTTTAATGCTCCAAGGCCTGAATCATCGGATTCTGTCTGGTGCAGGTGCTGGGTCTTAGGAACTTACAGTAGATGATTTGCATAAAGTGATTGAAATTTGCATCGGGTGTGAAATTTGCATGCAGTAAATAGCCAAGGGAAGAATAAAATAATGGCCCAGAAATGGCCTAAAATAATGTGTTAATTTGGAGCCCCAACGTTATCTGAATGCTTCTCTGAAAAGTGTCTACCTCAAGGGGAGGAAGGTACCCAGATGCTAACATCAGAGCTCATGTCCTGAAAGTCTGGTAGGACTGAGAATACAGGACAGGAGCTAGGTGAGGCAGCACATGTCTATAATCTCAGCACTCAAGAGACTGAGGTAGAGGACCATTTCAGTCGAGAAGTCAAAACCAGCCTGGGTAACATAGCAAGACCCAGTCTCAGAAAAAGAAAAGATGTTAGGACAAGAGGGTCAAGTGTTCAACACCAGCCCAAGCTATATACCGAGACTCAAAAAGCAAGGACTGGGAAGATAGCTCAGCAGTGGGCCACTTCCCTAGCATGTATAAGGCCCTAGAGTCCATCAATTCCCAGTGCTAAAAAATAAAAAGATGATACCACCCCCTCCAAAAGGGGCACTTTTGTAGAAGAGGTTGTTGAAGGAATGTAAGAGTCAGAGGAAGGGATGGACTGTTAACTAGACAGCAAGCTATAGTCACACCTCCTTCCCACACTCATCAAGGAGTTGAGGGGGGAGTCAGTTACCCCTCCCACCCAATCAGTTGACCTTAGCTGCATGTGGGGGGAGAGGCAAAGGATATATAAGCCAAGAATATCATGAGGCACCTCTCTCGCCATTTTGTGTGACTGTTGGGAAGGCACAGGATCTATATTTGAGTGTGGACTTTCCAACACAGCCATAATGGGGGGGGGCACTCTTCTGTAAATAAACCCCGACCCTGTGCTCTGTTAGCAAGCCCAATAAACTAGTTAGGATTTTCAAAATAAATAAATAAATAGATAAATGGATGGATGGATAAATAAAAACACTGGAGAACTGTTGCATAGACTTGTCCTCCACCTGGCAAGCTAGACTGGCAAGCAGTGGACAGATGCCTTCTTCTCCAGTTGGGATTTACCTGCTTGCTAATTCAACTATAGAGGAGCAGAGAGAATCGGTCATGCCTTCCATCCAACCAGCTGGCCTAAGTGGTACATGGGGGAGAGACTAAGGATGGGGACAGAGGAAGCAGAGAGAGGGGTGCTCTTGCCATCTTGGGTCAGCACCGCTGGGAGGTCAGAGGGTCTTGGCTACAATGTAGGAGGGAAGCCCACATGTGCCCACACCTTTGTAAGTAACTCCCATCCCCACCCCACCCCCGCTCTGTTAGTAAGCCCAATTAATTCTTTGGTTCCCCAAACTGTAGTTTGGAGGAATATTATCTTGGTTTGTCATAAGGACAGTGGGAGGAGGGGCCTGGAAGCTCCGTGTGTGCCTCCCAAAAGTAATTTTTAGTACAAGAACAATTCCAGAACAACTGCATAGCCAAGTGTGGTGGCACAGGCCTTTAGTCCCAGAACTCAAGCCCAGAAGGCAGAGAGAGGCAGGTGGATCTCCATGAATTCCAGCCCAGCCTGGTCTACATAGCAAGTTCCAGTTCAGTGAGACACTCTCTCAAAAAAAAAAAAAAAAATCCATAGTGTTTATTCTGAGGGTAAAGATCTTAGTGAAAAAGGAGCTTACATTTAATTTAAAATTATTGCTATGGATGATGTTATGCAATGGATTGATACTAATTAATTTCCTTTGGATGACATGATATTTCCAGGGCTCCTAACTGAGTCTTTGAAAGGTCTGTCTCCCACTCTCTCACTCCAAGGAGAATGAGAAACAGGAAACCGTAGAGACCAAGTTCCTGGTTTTAACTTGTCTGAAAGGAACAGTTCCACTTGGACACATTTGTGAGCCAACACAGCTTAGGCTGCCTCTGAGAAAAGATGTGAGACTCAGCTAGAGGTGCTGGGAATGTGGGAAGATTACTCTAGGAGATGGAGTCCTGCTACTGCATCCCAGGAGAAAACTCCCAGATACACATGTACCCCTCAACAGTAGCGTGACTCCAGAGTTTGTAGTTGAAGGTTACTACCATGACTCCTGCTGTGTGCTCAGCCACTGGGGCTGATGCGAGCAGAGTAATTCTTCCCCAGCATGGTCTCCTGCCAGCCTGACACAGGTACCCAAGTGTGGAACATGTCAATGCAGTAGAATGAATAACAGCCCTCAGATATGTCCACATCCTAATCCCTGGAGCCCATGAATATCATCCTACAAGGCTAGAGAGACTTTGCAGATTGAGTGATGGATCACAGCATGAGATTGTCTTGAACTATCTTGGTAGGCTCACTGAAATCACAATGACCCTTAAAAGAAAGTAATTCTTCCCCAGCATGGTCTCCTGCCAGCCTGACACAGGTACCCAAGTATGGAACATGTCAATGCAGTAGAATGAATAACAGCCCTCAGATATGTCCATATCCTAATCCCTGGAGCCCATGAATATCATCCTACAAGGCTAGAGAGACTTTGCAGATTGAGTGATGGATCACAGCATGAGATTGTCCTGAACTATCTTGGTAGGCTCACTGAAATCACAATGACCCTTAAAAGAAGGATGCAGGAAGAGTCAAAAGAGAAGGTATGTACCAAGGGAAGCCGTGGGAGGTTTGAAGAAGCTTTCCTGATGGTTCTGAAGATGAAAGAGCCAAGGGTTTGGAACTCCAGGTTGAAAAAGACAAGACACTGTATCCTCCCCTAGAGCCTCCTGAGGGGATAGAACACAGCTGGTATCATCTGAGGATGTATCCCCCAACCCCATTAATATGTTGAAACCTCCAAGGTGATGGCAGTTGAGGGAGGGCTTTGGGGTGATTAAGTCATGAGGGCTCCACCCTCATGAATGGAATTAGGTATTTTTACAAGAGACCAAAGGGAACTATTCACACTTTCTACTCTGTGAGGACACATCTAGAAGGCACCATCTTTGAAGTAAAGAGTAAGGAAGGCCTTACCAAATACCCAATCTTCTAGCCTCTTGACTGACCTTGGATTTCCTGGTCTCCAAAACCATATGCATTAAATTTATGCTGTTTATAGATTAAAATAAATTATCAAGAATGGGCCTCCAAATAAAAAGAGGAGGACCAGGCTCTTGTTCTAACTTGAGCTTGAGCTTTTCCATCTATCTTTTTAACTTTCCCTTCCTCTTCTCCATCAGGAACCGCATCCCTGAGCTGAGCACTGCTTCCCAGAATGTCTGGGTAACCTGCTGGCCTACAGCGTGGTCTTTTCTATGTATTCTAGTATGAAATAATAGTTACTCACCATCCCTGAAGACAGCCAGACCTGGATTGGAGAGCTAGCTTACTCTGGATGTTCATAAAATACAGAAAGCTGTTCTACAAAGTCTTTCCCTTTACATTATTCAGAGTTTTCACATGCCTGCCCCATCTTCTTGAGCCACTATCTCCCGTGATACTGTTTGTCACAAAGCATCCCTGAGCAGCCTCATGTACCATCTGATCCTCATGCAGTGATCTTACATAGTTCTTTTTCTAACATACTTTAAAATTAATTGTAACTACGTATTTTTAGGCACCGAGTTACGCATTTCTCATTACAGTCATCTATTTAATATCTTAAGAACACTGTGAAGAAGAATCTCTAGTGCAAGTCTCTATGTGGTCTTGAACCAACTTATTTTACCACCTTCTCACTTGTAATTCTTAATAATTGTGGGGTTTAGAGCACTGCTCAATGGTAACATGCTTATCTACTATATATGAGGCCCTGGGTTCAATTCAATGGCAAAAGAAAAAAAAATAAAAGAATGACTATAGGAAGTGTTGGAAATGAAACCCTCCGAAATAGCAGGGGAACAGGCCAGAAGAATCTGGGCTGTGTCCAACTCCTCCCAGCAAGCAATATATTTCAATATATCAGCCCTGTAAGTACTGTTGCCCTGGAGTATAAAACCCAGAGTGGGCTCCTGGGGTTCCCTCAGCTTCAGTGTAAGTGGAACACATGCAGTGGTGGTTCCATCTACATTGGGCAGTTTCCAGAGCCTCAGGAGATCTACAGACAATGGCACTCTCTTATCCCTGCTTCCTACCTATGAATAACAAACCTACATCTCATAACCTATGTCCGTAGGTATTCTGTCTTCCTGAACTCAAATTGGTAACCAGTATACAGAGACCCAACCTCATAGGTTCTCTTACTATAAGTGGGGAAGCTAAGGGTCAGAGAAGTCATTTATAAAGACCATAGAGTTAATGAACAGTAGTGCCTACACTCCTAAGTACTACATACCATCTATGGTGGTCATGTACACTAGTTGCTTATCTTATCCATATAACAAAATTCCTAACAAAGGCAACTTCAGGAAAAAAGGGTTTCTCTTGGCTCACTGTTTGAGGGGATACAGTTCACCATGGCAGGAAAGGCATGATGGCTCATGAGGTGGCTGGCCATATTGTGTCCTCAGTCAAGAAGCAGGGAGAGGGGTTGCAAAGACAGCTCAGTAGTTAAGAGCACTGGCTACTCTTGCAGAGGAGCCAGGATGCAAAGCCCAGCACCCACATGGTGGCTAATAATGGTCCTTAACTCCAGTTCCAGGGGATCTAACACCCTCTTCTGACCTCTTCTGGTATTGCACAACAAGGGTACACTTACATACATGCAGGCAATACATTCTACACATGAAATAAAAATAATATTTTTTTAAACTTTTTAAAAAAGAAGCAGAGAGAATGGAATATCCTTACTCATCTGCCTTTCCTCCTCCTTTTTCCCATTTTGTTTAGTGTGGACATATAGCCCACATTAAGGTTAGGTTTTGTCTCCTGAGTTAAACCCCTGTGGAAATGCCCTCTCTCACAGACACTCCCAGAGGTATACCTCCTAGGTGATTCCAAAACCCAGTCAAGTTGACGATGAAGATTAACCACCATATTCTGTAAAAAGAATCATCTAAATCAGAGGACAGTGATCTAAAAGCTTCATTGCTGCAGGACCAAAGCAGGCATCAGGGATATTGGCAGGTATAAAAGCCACAGGGTCATCATCCATCAGCAGTAGGAACAATGTTGGCAACCAGGGCTGAAGTTATAGGCAGCCAAGCTCTGGGCTTCAGCAGCCATATCCCATTTCCCCAAGATCATCACAGAATCTCTGCCTCTTTGCCTCTCAAGTCATCAATCCTGACTCTGGCATCCAGCCATTGAAGTGATCTGACAGCATTTTGGAGATTTTTATGAGAAACTAGTTTTAAGCGGCAGGACAGATGAAAAACATCCTGACTTCTTGGAAGGTGTTGGTTTTGCCTCTCTTTTGTGAGACTGGAAATGCATCTCAAAGCTTCTGTGAAATCTAGAAGTCAAAGTGTAAACCTGAGGAGCCCTGGTTGGTTAGGTTTTTGCACTAAAAAGAATCACAGCTGCATTAGTCAGTTTTATAGCTGCTATGACACAATGCCTGACATAAACAACTTAAAGGAGGAAATATTTATTTTGGGTCACTATTTCAGAGGGTTCAATCCATGGTTGCTTGACCCCATGTGCTTGGACAGGATTTTATAGTAGCCAGAGGGTATAGTAGAGGAAATTCTTCACCTCATGTCAGACAGGAAGCAGAAATCACTGACATGAAGGGGTCGGGGATAACAAACCCCAGGAGTCTGGTCCTACTCTTTTTATTTGGAGACCTACTCTTACTTAACTTGAGGGAGAAATTTATAAACAGCATAAATTTAGTGCTTAGGATTTTGAAGACCAGGAAATTCAAAGTCAAGAGGCCAGAAGATTGATTATTGGTAAGGGCTTACTTTTTACTTCAAAGATAGTACCTTTAGGGGCTGGAGAGAGATCTCAGTGGTTAAGAGCACTAACTGCTCTTGCAAAGGACCTGGATTCAGTTCCCAACACCCACATGGCAGCTAACAACCCTCCTAACTCCAGTTCCAGGGAATCTGACACCCTCTTCTGACCTCCACAGGTATTGCACGACATGGGTATACCCACCTATATGCAAGTAATACAACTATACACATAAAATAAAAATAATAAATTTAAAAGTTTTTTTTAAGAAAAGATGATACTTGGGAGGCAGAGGCAGGAGGATCTTTGTGAGTTCAAGGCTAGTCTGGTCTACATAGTGAGTTCCAGGACAGCTGGGGCTACAAGGAGACCCTGTCTCAAAAAAGACAAAAAAAAAAAAGATAATACCTTTAATTCAAAGGTGGCTCAGTGCCACCTCACAACGTAGAACCTCCCAAAATAGCGCCACCAGCTGGGAACCAACATTTCAATACATGAGCCTTTGGGAAGTTGAGAGATAACACTTCATATCCAAACAGAAACAACAGGATTTGGAAGATTGCACAATGCTGGGCTAGGGAGATATGGCTCAGCAGTTAACGCACTTGCCCTATAAGAGTAAGGACCAGAACTTAGACCCCGGAAACCCACATGAATGCTGAGTGGGTCTGGTGACTTGCCTGTCATTCTAGCCCCTGAAGGCAGAGACAAGGGATCCTCAGAGCAAGTTAGCTAGTAAGACTAGCCATATGAGTGATCTCTGGGTTTGATTGGTAGACCCTGACTCAATGTAGAAGAACAATGGAGACTGATTCCTGACATCAACCTGTGGCCGTCACATGCATATGCATGAACACAAGCACCACACACATGAAAAATGGAAGAAACAAAAAAGACAACACTGAAAAAAGAGCCCAGTCCTTGGAACATAAAGACAGTTCAAGTCTTAAATGTATCCCAGGGATTCTCTGTATAGAAAAAGTTTCAGGTCAGATGGAAAGAGACCACCACCACTCTGATTAAAGCATCTTAACAAGGCTAAACTTTATTTCTGACCAGAAGGATGCAAGGCTCACAAGGAAAAAAATGGAGAAGCAGAGCAGGGAATATGATGGGTGTCTTCTCCCCATTGACTGGGGTCTGACCTCACAGTTGGCAGTTTTAAAAGAACTGGCCCAAAGGAAATGAAGGAGAAGGGAGAAGGGGTTGCTCAAAAGGGAAATCAGCCACCCCAGGCCATCAGGTTCCAGGAATTCATCCAGGCCTTTGTGTCAACAAAAGTTTTTCTGGATGGCTTCGGGGTAAGACCAGGAGTCTAAACTGAGTGAGAAGTAAAACCCTAGTGCCTTATATTGAAATGCAGTTGTCAGCACAAGACCCACCTAGCATAACTTGATGTTCCCTTTTCTGATGGTCAGTAAGCACATGACTTCTGAAGTTCTCATTTGCTCTATGGTCAAGTAGGCTAACAACCCTAGTTCATAGCCTCCAGTCACATAGGCTAGAGACCCCTGTGTATGACCTGTACTCACATAGGCACGAATTTAAACTCTCCAGTGGCAGGAAAAGGTCAGAAATGACACTAAACTGCCTGTAAATGTTCTGAGTAACTATGATTCGGGGCTCAGGCTTTAGAGGTTACTCCCCTGAGTCTCCAAAGTCCTTTCTAAAGGAAGCAATTCCCATAACAGGTGGCTAGAGGGGGGAGGGAGTGGGAGGGTTAAAAAGATCTGAATTTCCTGTCATAAAATTTTTACAGTTGTTTGATTAAAAAAGAATGATATTTAATGTTTCTTACATCTAGAGCTGAGTTTCTATAACGAAATAGTAGAAATCTCTCTACTTTGACTACTTGATGTTTCCATGATCCAGGAAAACTACAAAGGTAAGTCAAAATTGCCCATCCTAAACCCAAAAACCCTTTCACAAGCCAAACAGAACCTGCTTGTTGGAAGATAGCCAGCTCTGCCCCCCCCCAAAAAAAATGCAGTATATCTATTGAGAATATAATCTTTTAATAGTTTAATTTCTAAGCATTTTAGCTTTGGAGAATAATTTCAAGTTTGGGAGATTCAATTTTTTTAATGTACATTGGCTCTGAGTTGGAAAGAACTGGGACTTCATTCTGGGGAGTGGCCTCCAATCTTAATGACCGTATTTGCATATCAATGGCCTCTCACTTCATTTGCTGCCTTGGCCACCCTCGGAGCTTAGATGGCTCAAGACATAATGGAAAGATGGAAGAAATGCTGGTTGCTTTTTCTTCTTAAAAAGTTTAAATATAGGAAGCACTTTGAAATACAAATTCCCCAGGGACTTTTGAAGTCTGACTGAGTAGATAAAATAGATAATATTTTTTAATCAAACTTACCAAGGCTCTAAGAAAGTACAGAATAAATTCTTTCTTATTTTTGTGTTGTTAATGACTTCTTGTAGGGTAAGGGCATCCATACCCTTTAGAATTCTCACTAAGCCTCTTATTCAGTCTCAAATATTTATTGGAGGCTTACTTAGAACAAAGCACTGTGCTATGGGCTGGGGCTAGCAAAGGGAAGAACATAAAGTCCTTGCCCTTCAGGGCTTGGACATCTTCATAAAACACTGAAAACTGCAGAACTCTAATCTGTAATAAGTGCTAAGAGGGAAAGAATAGGGTGCTCTGTTGAGGATGCACAAGAGGCAGAGTTCCCAGGGGAAGGGACTAATGAACAAAGCTGTGAAGGAAGCGCACTCTCCAGGAGAACGAGCAGGTGTACATGCACAAATCCATCCCAAGGAACAGAAGAGAAGGGCTGTGGGGATTAAGAAACTGAAAAGGGGCAGGCAGGAAGGCAGCAGTGCAGAGAATAGAACAGTACACACAGAGCTCCACAGATGGTACCAGGAGCCTCAGCGAAGATTTTGAACATTTTCTTTTTTTTATTAAGCTTTTGTACATTTCATATAACAGTTCTTAATCAAATTTAAAGCCCCTTTCCCATCCATGCTCCTACACATCCTTCCCCCAGACCCCTACGAGACCTCATGCATTCTACCATACATGTTAAGGCCTATGCTGTCAAGCATTCTTACCCAGATGTCTTTGGGTGCCAGTTCATCTACTGGAGTCTAGTCAGCCTATCTAAAGATTGAAAGTAAGGTCTACTTTTCCTCTCTCATTAGAAATTAGTCTCCAACAGTTCCCAGGCTTGGGCTGGACTGCCCACTCACGTCCCCCGCTCCCCTCTGGGCCCTTGTCTGATTCCCGGGCATGGGTCTTGTGCTCAACACCACCATTGCCTCAAGTTCACATGTGCAAACTTCCAGTGGCCTGAAAGCTTCTGCTTCCCTGTGTTCATGCACCAACCCTGGCTCTTACACTCTTTCCACCCTCTCCTCCGCAATGTTCCCTGGGCCGTGGGTGGGTGAGGTTTAATAGAGGAGTCCTATATAGGAACGTGCACTCTGAAGTAGCTTATTCTCCAAAACTTAGCCGGTTGTTTTCCGCAATGTTCCCTGGGCCGTGGGTGGGTGAGGTTTAATAGAGGAGTCCTGTATAGGAACGCGCACTCTGAAGTAGCTTATTCTCTAAAACTTAGCCGGTTGTGGCCTTTTGTATGCATCGTACTCTGTTGTATAAGGAAGCTTCTCTGGTGAGAGTTGGGAGACGCACTAGTAGTCTCTCTGAGCATTAAAAATCTATTGAAGACTTCTCAGTAGGGAGATAATTAAGTCAGCTCTACGTTTTAAAGATACTCTGGAGAAGGGACCTGTGTGGTTACTGTTAGGTTTGGGGAGAACAAAACAGAGAGAGAGAGAGAGAGAGAGAGAGAGAGAGAGAGAGAGAGAGTCAAATGGTCCTTCAGGCACTGGGTCTATTAACTGCAGCACAAAATGGAGGTAAGTGCATCTGAAAGAAAGTTTCAGGCCTATAAGACAAAGCAAGGTATTTAACAATTTCCCAGGGAACTTGGGGGGGGGGGGCTTAGATCACAAGGAAGCAGGCTTAGTTAATATGTAATCTGTGCTGCTACATAGTTGAGGTAGGGAGAGCACACATGACTTAGGCTAAGTGACAGGGGTCACTGTTCTCTAAGCAAGGGAGTGTGACTCAGCTAATGTGGATTCATACTACTTAACAGCAGTCAGACTGCCTCTCACCCAGGCAACATGAGGATAGGATGTGTTTTTGTCCTGCTTGGAGTCCTCTGTGCTTAGGACCTGATCACCTGGAGGCCCTGAGTTAGGTAATGGTTGCCAGACAAGGACCTGAGTTAGGAGGTTGTGGTACTGTTCTAGTTTGTTTCTCCATTACTGTGACAAAATACTCTGACCAATATCAACCAATATCTGAAAGGGTTTATTTGGCATACATCTCCCAGGTCACAATTCATCACAGAGCCCAAGGAAGGAACTCAGGGCAGGAACCTGGAGGCAGGAGCTGAAGAACAGTCCATGGAGGAATCCTGCTTACTGACTTGCTCCCCTGGCCATGCTCGACCTGCTTTCTTATACAATACAGAACCTGCCCAGGGGTGGCACCACCCACAGTGGGCTGGGCCTCCCACATCACTCAAAAATCAAGAAAATACCCCACAGACATGGCCATAGGCCAGTCCAATGGAGGCAAGTCCCCAACTGAGGCTCCCTTTACCCAGGTGTGTCAAGTTGATAACTACAGCTCTCCAGCACAGGTACAATAGTGGCATGGACTAAGCTGAAAGCCAAGAAGGAGAAAATGAATGGATTCCATTGTTATTCCAATGGCCAAAATAGCAGAACCTAATAATAAACTGGCAAGGAGGAGGAGAAAGAGAAGCAAAATTTTGTTTTATGTGTACTAGTGTATTGTCTGCATGTAAGTGAGTGCACCCGTATCGTGCAGTGCCGTGAGGTCAGAAGAGGGCTTCAGATTCCCCTGGAACTGGAGTTAAGGACCGTTTGTTGCCACCATGTGGGTGCTGGGACTCAAACCCGGGTCCTCTGCAAGAGCAGTCAGTGTTCTTAACTGCTGAGCTATTTCTCCAGAGAAGCAAATTTTAAGAATAATGCCCAGGACCACAGGACTGAGTGAAATGGTAATGCTGTTCATAGAGACAGGAGGACTAGGCTTGGAGTGGGAGCTGATATGGAGACTCAGACAATCAGTGTTGAGCAAGTTGTGCATAAGGAGTCTTTGAGATTTTTTTTTAATCAGTTAAATATCAACACTAGGCTTAGGAAAGTAGGCAGGACAGGGTTGGACATACACATGTCCTTTGGCCTTGGTTAAGGTTGGGAATAGACAGCGTCAGAAATTGTCTCCATAGCCAACTTTTGGCCCAATCAGTTCTTCCGTGTGCTGCATGTCGAGTATTTGTACTTTCCTGCTGAGGTGGTTTGAGTGAGAAAGTCCCCCATAGGCTCAAATATTTGAACATTTGGTCCCAGTTAGTGGCACTGTTTTTTTTTTTGTTGTTGTTTTTTTGTTTTTTTTTTTGGAGGTTTAAGAACTGCATCCTTAGCTGGGCATGGTAGCGCATGCCTTGGATCCCATTCCCAGTACTCAGGAGGCAGAGGCAGATAGATCTCTTGAGTTCAAGGCCAGCCTGGTCTACATAGTGAGCTCCAGGCCATCTGAGGCTACAGGGAGACCCTTTCTCAAAAAAAGAGATGCATCCTTGCTGGAGGAAGTATGCCACCAGGGGACCATTGGTGGTCTTGCCTCTCTCTCTCTCTCTCTCTCTCTCTCTCTCTCTCTCTCTCTCTCTCTTTGCCTCTCTTTGCTTCCTGTTCACCCTTAGAGATGTGAGCTCTCAGCTTTCAGTTTTCTGCCTCCGTCCCGGCTGCTTGCTGCCATGCCTTTCCCACCATTATGGACTCCCCTGAACCATAAGCCCAAATAAACTCTTCCACCTATAAGTTGCCTAGGTCATGGTGTTTTATCACAGCAACAGAAAAGCAGCTAATACACTTGCTGACACAGTTCTTCCTTTTTCCAACACAAACCTTTCATATCAGCATATCATCTACGTAGCTTTCATTCTTGCCAAAACATATAATCGGAACATAATTATGAGGAAATAATCTAACACTTCCAGATCATGGGGCACTATACAAAACAAGTAGACTAGCCGCTCAAAGATGCCAGTGGCATTCTATTCACTGCTTTCTTGTTGCAGGGGGGTGGAGAGATGTCTCGGCGGTTAAGAACACTGACTGTTCTTGCAGAAGACCCGGGTTTGAATCCCAACACCCACATGGCATCTAACAACTGTCTGTAACTCCAGTTCCAGGGGATCTGACAGCCTCCAAGGGTATTGCACAACATAGGTGTACTTACTTACATGCAGGCATAACACTCATACACATAAAATAAAAATAATAAATAAAATATTTTAAAAAATACCATAACCAAAGGCAACTTAAGGAAGAATTTATCTTGGCTTATGGTTCCAAAAGGCTAGATGTCCATCATAGCAGGAGCAAGAAGCTGTGAGGTCATATCTCGACATCATACACGAGTAGCAAAGAAAGTGAACTGGAAGTGGAACAAGGCTGTAGACTCTCAAAGCCCACCCCCAGTGTCGTGCTCCCTCCAGCAGAGCTCACGTCCTAACAGTTCTTGCAGTGTTCTCTCTTCCCCGTCAGTGTATAACAATACAGAATGCTGCCAAGTCGAGCCTCAGTGTACAGTCTTTATTGGGGTTTCAGTATGTAGGCATCTGATGGCATCACTGGCTATGCCACTCTTCCCTCCTCAAAAGTCAGGCTCCTGTCACATAGACTCAACCCTCTAATCACGCCGTGGACGATGTCATCTAGAATTGTCTCATTCGTACCAGCTCTCAGGGCCCACAGTGAAGAGTAAACACAGTTATCATTCAGGAAATTCCAAGGACTTTGGTCAGCCGACGTCTGCACCTACATGTGGAAGCCAGAGGTTGACACTGTGTTGCCTTCCTCAGTTGCTCTCTGCCTTAATTTTTGAGACAGAATCTCTCACTGAACCTGGAGCTCACCAATTTGGCTAGACTGGCTGGCCAACAAGCCCTAAGGCCTCTCCTGTTTCCAACTCCCCAGTGCTGGGATTGCAGGCATGCGCCACCATGCCCAGTTTTTTACATGGGGGCCAGGGTTCAAAACTAAAGTCCTCATGCTTACACAGCAAGCAGTTTACTAAATGAGCCATCTCCTTAGACCGTCAACTTCTTATTTATACAGAAATAAGATTACAAAATATATTATCTCTGTGAGTTCAAGGCCAACCTAGTCTATATAATGAGAGTGGGGATGCATAGTGAGACCCCATCTTTAAAAAGAGAGAGCGAAGTGGAATGAGGTGAGCCCCCAGCAACTGGCCTGGGGACTGGGACACGCAGGCTCCCAAGAGACTGAATACATGTGCTGAATACACGTGAGGAGCCTTAGCACCCAGGATGAATATTTTCCTACCCATAGGTGCTCCTACATTGATCTCAAAATTCTGAACTCAGGACTTGGCAAGTAAGAAAGAAAATGGCTGGAGAGCCACAGCCGCAGATGCCAGAGCCATGGTGGCAGTGGCAGCTCTTGGCACAAGGACTTAAAACATGATTCCAGTAGGAAGATGCCTCCTCGCTTGTTCCCCCTGGACATAAAGGAAGATGTGAAGGCAGAGGACACCAAGAAGGCCAACTGAATCCTTAACCAGGAGGAAGGAAACACTCAGGCCCGGAAGCCCTCACTGTGGCAAGCAGAGCTGTGCCACCCTGGCTGCTTGCTGACTGCTCCCCTGGAGTGCACAGAGCTCGGGAAAGGGGGCCAGGTGGTGGGCACAGTCAGGAGGTGTTACAACCACCCAACCATGCTATACTCTGATGTACCTCTCTTGGCAGAGACCGAGTCTGCCAGTGGCCACTGTACACATGCCTGTGGTCTCCCCAGTCATCATCATCATCCAGTGGCTCTCAAGGCCTGGCTGCAGTCCTCAAATTTCAAAAAATAAGCTAGAGGACACTGGTGTAAAGCTGTTGTGTGAAGCTGTGAAACATCCCAACTGCCACTCAGAGAATCCCGGGTTGGAGGCCTGTGAGCTGACTTCTGCCTGCTGTGAGGACCTAGCTTCTGCTTCTACCCACAGTAAAACCCCGTGGGAAATAAACCTGTTGGAGAATGCCTTGGACCTCAGTGGGGTGATTATGCTGAGTGATGCCCAGAAACAATCAAAGTATAACCTGCATGTACTCAGACTGTGAACAACTGACTTTGATGAGGGAACCAAAGCATTTCTGGTTGCTGAGGAAGAGAGAGAGTCCTACTTGACAATCCTAAGCAGTGTGTAAGAGAAACAGAAAACGAGAGTGAAAATTCCATTCCAAGAAACCTCAAAACCTGGGAATACTCAGACCCAAAACTACATACAAAGGAAAGGGGTTGGCCTTCTCTTTAGTCAATCTGTGTGTAAGAATTATAAATCACTGACATTCTAATGAGATATGACATCCCTGGCACCCAGTTCAGATGTGTTATGTAAGATGAATGCACTTTTTTCATTTGTTAATAGAGGACATGGGGGCGGGGGGTGAGCGTAGAGATGGGGGAGGGGTCTGAATATAATCAAATACATTGTATGAAGTTCTTGAATCAATAAAATGAAAAAAACGATCACAGTAGGGGGTGAGAATATAGTTCAGTAGTATAGCACTTCCTAGCAACTATGAATCCTGGCGTTCAACTCCCAGTACTGGAGAAACAAAACCAGGAGCCACAGTAGGAAGGCCTAGAACACATGACTCAAACCAACCCAGCTGGGGCACTGTCTCAGCCCCATGCCACCTCCAACAGTAGGACTGTGTGTGTCATGAGTTTAAAGAATCTACTGTGGTATCTCACCAATTCCCATTTCAAAGGCATAAGGATTTCAAAGGCTCTTCCGGGTCAGCTGCCAACAGTGAATATGAAATTGTGTAGGAATGAGAAAGGAGGAAAATAATTTACATTTGTTGCCCAATATGTAGATCTTCCCAAATCAATTTAATATGCCAAATTCTTACTGAAATCACACCCTATGCTACTCCAATCAAATCAGAGCCTTCTAACTCCCCAACCCAAACAGAGAGGAAGTCAGGGTTCCATGATCAGTGTGAAAAATCACCATATAATTGCAAATTAGAACCATAATCATCCTGCTGGCCCCCGAGCCTTCTTCATTATTAGGCTGTGAACCGAAATGACTCCCTGTGAATTTATTTGCTGGAGAAAAGATCCAGATCATGGACAGAGAGCAGCTGCCTTATACACAGACCCAGCTGGAAGATTAGATGGAAGAATGTTCAGGAAAAAATGAAGAGATGTTATTCACAAACAGAGGTTCTAAAACCACCGGTATTCTTTTTGTAGTTTGTTTTTAAATGTTTTAAACCCACACACATTGTGGGTTTCTGGGGGAGAGGTGGTTTGTTTAATAAACATTAAATGTTAAAAGAGTATAATGCAACAGGGGTGACATTCAAACTACTTAACTTTTGCAAGGACACAGACCAATCCAAAGAGATCCAGGCACTCTGCTATACTGGGAAGGACCCCACCACCACCACCAAATAGCAATCTGAATATACAAGAAAGAAGAGTTCTCTAACCAGACTCCTGGATAGATTTCCCAGAGGTATCCATGGTTAATTGTTCCAAGTACTGACCCTCCTTAGCTTCTATCCATTGTGAATTTCTTAGGAGTCCTTCCAGAAATGTTTTTTCCCCCTTAACAATATGTCTGCTGTGTATTGGAAACTTGATCCCCAAATTCATGTTAGTGGGAGGTGGGGTCATTGCGGGGGGTAACTAGAATTAGATAAGATCATGAGGGTAGGTCCCATAATGGCCTTAGAGGCTCCCACAGAAAAGGTGGGGGTAGGAAACATGGTTCAGTGAGCAAGAGCACTTGGCACAGAAACAGGGGACTTGAGTCCGACATTCATGCCTGTAACCCCAGCACCTGGAGTCAGGGGTCGAGGAGACAGGAGGATTGCTGGGGCTTGCTAGCCAGCTACTAGCCAACCAACCTAGCCCCAAAATTGGTGAGCTCCAGGTGGAATGAGACACCCTATCAAGGATATAAGGCAGTCAGTGATAGGGAGGGCACCAAGCCTTCTCCTTCAGCCTCTGCATATGCGCACAGAGGCACATGCACACACATATGCACGCATGCATTCACTACAGATACACACATACACACACACACACACACACACACACACACACACCGTGGAGAAGCCTGTACAGCACTTACTTTGTCTCCCCTGTAATGGTCTCTGCCATGTATGTTCTGACATAGCAAGAAGACTCTGTCCAGATGCTAAGCAGATGCCACCATTATGCTCTGGAACATCCCAAACTCCAGAATCGTAAGCCAATCAACCTTCTATTCTTTATAAACTATCCATCCTCAGGTATTCTGTTATAGGAACTGAAAATGAACTAAATATTTTAAGTCTTGGGGTGGTTAGTTTTAAATGCCAACTTGCCACAACCTAGAATCACCTGGGAAGAGAATCTTAATGAGGAAATATTTAGATCAGGTAGCCTGTGGGCATGTCTGTGTCTTGATTGTTCATTGACCCAGACCCTGTGGGTAGCACTGAGGGGGCCCTGGACTCTATGAGTGAGGCTCACTGAAAGCAAGCAAGGACCCATTTCCTCTCTCTTTACTCTTGTCTGTGAATGTGATGTGAGTAACAGCTGGAGTTCCTGCCTTGACTTCCCCTCAATGATGGGCTATAACTTGGAACTGTAAGCCAAAAAACCCTTTCCCCTTCTATGTCCAGGAATTTGTCACAGCAACAAAAATGAAACCAGGATGAGCAGCTTTCTTTATCTACACATGTATAAATCCCTCATTTTTGAAATTTTATTATTGTTATTTTATGCGTATGCATGTATTGCCTGCATGTAAGCAAGTGCACCCGTGTTGTGCGATGCCCGCGGAGGTCAGAAGAGGCTGTCGGATCCCCCTGGGACTGGAGTTACAGACAGTTGTTAGCTGCCATGTGGGTGCTGGGATTCAAACCTGGGTCTTCTGCAAGAACAACCAGTGTTCTTAACCGCTGAGCCATTTCTCCAGCCCCATAAATCCCTCATTTTTAAGCTTTAGGAATGACACTCAAACAACCCAAGTGCTAGTACTACCCCAGGAACCATTCCATTGCTACGCCACTGAGAAAAAAATAATGAATTTGCATGAGACTTCTTATCACCTATGCCTCTATCCATCCAGTTGACTTTGAATGACATTTTTGTGTTTGGTTGTTTTGTTTTTATCCTTGATTTTGTTAGTAAGACTCTAAAATATCCATGACCTACATGCTAGTGACTTTTCTGACAAAATACCTGACAGGAACTAGTAAAGGGAAAAAAGGTCTGATTGGGCTCAGGGTTTCAAAGTGATCTCCGTCCTCTGCAGTGGAGAAGGCATGGTGGAGGGACCACGTGATGGTGAAAGCAGGTGGCTGAGCCTCGCAGGGCACAAACCAGGAAGCACAGAACACAAGCTAAAGCCGGAAGTGGGTTTAACTTTCAAAGACCTACCCTAGGGATGTACTTCTGCCCAGCCATGCCTGACCTCCTAAAGGCTCTGCAGCCTTCAAAATAACGAAACAAAAAGAAGCTTCTTTGATGAGTGGTGAATAGTTTACTAGTCTATAAATATAAGGATCCATATTTAGCATATAGTAAGAAATTACACTTGTCTAGGGATGTGACAGAGATAGGGTTTTTCTCTGTGATCTATGACCTCTCCAGCCATGTGTATTTGGCTATGTTTACAGTGCCACACATGAGTTCTTCCCCATTGAGTGGGTTTTCCGTCCAATTAGGTAGCTGTTGATTACCCTCAAGATAAAGAGTGCCACTGCTGCACCCCTATAGTTTGTTGTGCTGGTCTTTGTTGGGGTTATTAGGTAGACTTTAAAGCTGCGGTTGGACCATTGATTGATATTTTCCCTTAGCAGCTTGCATAGTATCCTCTAGAACTATGAGAGCTAATCTTCAAGGAGGAGGCTTCCAGATCCGTTGTTCCAAGTCCTGTATCCAATACCATTCACCACTCATCAAAGAAGCTTCTTTTTGCAATAGATGGAGACTACCATAGGGTTCCACAACTTGTCATGCACAGAGAATAAGTGTCTGAGAGATGCCCAGCCCTAAGTGACACATCTACAGTGGAACCTCTACACCTAAGGGTCATGGAACGTAACAGAACAGGGGGTGGAGAGAATACTAATGCACCCCTTAACTCTCACCAGCAAAATTTCCTCATGCAACAGAGTGTGAAGCACGCAGAAGGCCACAACTGGCCAAGGTACAAAGAATAAGAGACTGCAGAGTGTGTGTCCCTGAATAGGACTCTTATATTAAACCTCACCCACCCATGGCTCAGGGACCAATTCAGAAGGGGGTGGGGGAGATTTTAAGAGCCAGAGTTGGAGATGAACACAAGGAAACAGAGTCTTCCAGGCCTCTGGAACTTGGAACAATGGTGACAGAAAGCACAAGATCCATGCAGGTTTGATTGATCAAAAATTCAGCATAGAACTGGGAAAACGGGCAGCAGGCCCCAACATAAGCTGAAGAGCCATCGGCAGCTGATTACTGCTGGGTGAGGGAGAACTGATCTTCTTTAAGGGAGAGATTCTAGATAGGCTGAGTGGACTCCAGTGGCTAAACTTGCACCAAGGGACATCTGGATACAAAAGCTTGACTCGATAGGCCTTAATATATATGACAGAATGCATGAAATTCAGTGGGGTGAGGCTATGGGGGATGTAGACGGGGTAGGGGATCTAAATATGATTAAGATGTATTGTATGAAATGCACAAAAATTCAATAAAAATTATACACTGAGAAATCAAAATCGCACCATAAGACAGGGACTAAGTGCTCAAAACATGAACCTGTGGGAGACATTTCAGACTTAAACCATAACAAGTTATCTTCTAGTAGACCAGTTGTTCAAACAGATTGCTTAGAGCAGTACAGGCAAAGAACATTACCATAATCTATTTAACCAGTCACCTCTCGATGAACAACTGGGTTCATACAAGTGAACATTCTTGTGCACACATATCTTCATGCACCCGGGGGGAGTGTTTCTACAGGATGGATTCCTAGGGGTGGAATCAACAATTATGCAAATAATTAAAAAGCTAATCATGATGGTGATAGAAATTCAGGGCCAACTGCTAAGATAATTAATCTAACCCTTACAATTCCTCTATAAGAAACTGAAACTTGAAACTAAATATCAGTTCAAAGTTAACAATCATTTCCAAAAGGCATTTAGTGGTGCAATGGTCTGAACACTGAATCTAAGACTCAAAGTTCTTTGAGCTCAGCTATGGGAATAGGCAGAGTGACTGTCTCCTGATTCAGTATAACAAGAAACAAGAGTATCTAAGGGTCAGGACTGGAGAACTGGCTCAGAGGTTAAGAGCACTGGCTGCTCTTGCAGAGGACCCAGGTTTAATTCCCAGCACCCACATGGCAGCTAACAAACATCCATACCTGCAGTTCCAGGGAATCTAACTCCCTCTTCTGATCTCTGTGGGCATTGTACAACACAGATATACTAAAGTAAATGCAGACAATACACTTACACACATAAAAAAATTTTTAAATAATTTTTTAAAGTATCTCAGGGTCATCCCAGTGTCTGATTCATGGGAATTCTGTCTTGTTTTTGTGGACATTGCTAAGCCTCCTATGAGGCTTAAACCTGTGAGGGAGACTCTGGAGCATACCTCTAGGGCCTGATTTAAATGATTCCCATGGATGAAAAAGAAGAAAACTGCCTTAGACCAGGATAGCCTAAGAAAGTGGGTAAGTTTAGTGATAGTGAAATCTGGCCAGAGAAAGGAAAGGAACAATGAAAATTAATTGGGGCACATAATGAATTCAAAGGGTAAAGAACAAAGGGCTATCGGTGTAGCTCAGTGACACAGTTGTTTACCTAGCAAGAGAGCAACGTGCTGAGAGAAAGAAGCAGGGAGCATGGAGGCCTTGGAAGGGTCAAAAGAAATCAAGAATATAAAATATCCACTGGTTTTCACAACATGGAAGCCTCTGGTGACTTAGAGAGTGTTGCTTCAGGAAAGTAGGTGCAGCAGATTGCAGTGGACTAAGAAGGAATGGAGTGGGAGAGCTGCTGATGGTAGAGGACTCAGGCCTGTCGGGAAGGAGGAGAAGAAAGGGGAGATGCAAGGTGGAAGCTGGGCACATAGGAGCATGCCCTTGAAGACCTTTATTCAACATCTCTGTGCACAAGCAGGTCACTTGCTCTCAAGGCCAGAAGTGGCTAGGGAGCCAGTGTGGTGGTGTACCCCTCTGGTTCCAGCACTCGGGAGGTAGAGGCAAGAGGATTAAGAGTTTGAAATCATTTATGGCTAACATAACAAGTTCAAGGTCAGCCTGGGATACATGAAACCCTATCTTTAAAAACCCAGAAGGAGGACTGGTGAGATGGCTCAGCAGATAATAGCACCTGTCACAAAGTCTGACAGCCTGAGCTTGATCTCTGTGTCCCACAAGGTAGAAGCTGAGAACCAAATTCCTGCAAGTTGTCCTCTGATCTCCTCTTATGAAGGCAGGTGAGCACATATCTATGAGTGGCTCATACGCATGCACATGCACACACATACACGAGCGCACATGCACTCACACACTAAGCAAACGTAATTTTAAAATTAACTTTTTAAAATTGAGGAGGAAGGAGAGGAAGAAGAGATGAAGAAGCTATTTTCTGCTTAGAGTACCAGCCTCTGCTGAGTCGTGGTCCCCTGGGTTTGCGTAAATTATCCATAGTAATTGGACTCTGAGCCCACACTGTTTGCAAGATGTGTGCTTTGGGTATGATAATAACAATAGTCACCATTTATTGAGAGAATATTTATGCAAAGCTAAGAGCTTTACATAAATTATCTCATTTAATCCTCATAACAGCTCTGTCAGGTATACCTTCTTATTTTCTTCAATTTGAAAATGATGAAACCTGAGACATAGACTGTTTAATTAGTCCGTTACAGGTCATCCAGTAAATAAATGAGATCGCCAAGAGTCAAACCCAGGTTCATCCTATCCAACACCCATGATCTAAGCTGGAGCCCTACTAGGTGGACTCTGTGAACCACAGCCATCAAGATCATTGAGGGAGCTTTTCAAAAATGCAAATCCCCAGGTCCCATGCAAGATGTACTAAATTTTTTTAAAGAAAATTGGAGCCCAGAGTCTATAAGCTCCATGGATGATTCCTATACTCCCAAAAATCTTCTTTAAAAATAGTCCTTGCTATTCAAGAAGCCTGTCATTCATTTTCACCCATGTTGAGATTCATACTCTTCATTAACGATAAAGAAAGTTCAGACTGAGAGGAGAGAACTTTCTGGACCTTAACCTGGACTTGATAGGTGAGGATGGGGAGCAGTCTGTATACTTAAGCAAGTTCCTCCTGCAATTCTTACCTTTGGAGAAAACTAAGCAACACTTTTTTGTTATTTGCAGCTAACAGTACTTTAATTGCTGCCCTGGGCTCTGATTTGTGTTCTGACAATTATTCTAAGATTCATACAATGGGCATGAAAACGCCCACCTGGAAGGGTAATTGTGAAAGTTAGATCCTGCTGCACCAATTAGGTTTAGATGTAGCTGTTTATAGCAAAACAAGGTAATGATGGCTTAACAAACTGGCTGACAGTGTAATTTTCTCTCAGGTTAGAGGCAAAGGAAGGCAATGGAGAATAGGCATGAGATGGCTAATCATTATTAGAAAGACAGTCTCTTGCCATGCTTCTGTCTTCCTGCCCATCATAAATAAACTACCTTTTAGCACAAAATGGCTACTGAAGATGCAGCCATTGCGTATTGTTCTGAGTAAGAAAAGAGAAGTGGGGTGGCACCTCCCACTGAGTCAGATTCCATTAAGATTTTTGGAAGGTCCTTAAAATATTTTTTGTCTATATTACCTTGGCCAGAACTTAGTCACAGGGCAATACCTAGGAACCAAAACCTCTTAGGTCAGCATCTTTGCCACTTTGTGGAGAAAGAAGTATTTTTTTTTCAGACAGAGACCATAGAGAATGAGTCAAATTACTTTGTTTGATTCTCCTTTACCACCAGAATATTGCTGTTACAATACAATCTGGTTTAAATCAGCACTAAAGGCTGGAAGCTAGCTTAGTTGGAAAGTGCTTGCCTTACAAGCATGAGGGCCTAAGTTTGAACCCCAGAACCCACATAAATAAGTTGAATATAGTGGGGCACACTTGTAATCCCAGCACTAGGGAGGTAGAGACAGGCAAATCCCCGGTGCTTACTGGTCAACAACCAGCCTAACCTGCTTACTGAGCTCCAAGCCACTGAGACCTTGTCTCAAGAAATAATGTAAAAATGGGGAGATGGCTCAACAGGTAAAGTACTTGCCACACAAGCACGGGGACCAGAGTTTTGATCCCCAGAATCCACATAAAAGCCAGGCAGGCATGGTAACACTTACGAGGCAAAGACAGGAATCCCTAGAGCAAGCTGCTTAGCCAGATTAACAAAAACTGTGAGCTCAGGGTTCAACAAGAGGCCCTGTCTCAATATATAAGGTAAAAAGCAATTCAGGATGTCTTCAGACCTCAACATGCATGCATATGCACATGCAACTGCACATATACACATGTACACAAATGCATGCACGCGTGCACACCACACATACATGAAAAAAGGTGGGTGGTGCCTGAGGGATGACACCAAAGATTGACCTCTGGCCTCCACATACATGCATACATGTGCACATGCACCTGTAAGCACAAGAACACACAGGAACACACACACACACACACACAAATAAAAGCACCAAAGCCAGTGTGAAAAGGAGATTATCGATGCTAGAAAATTCTCATCCAAAGGCCAATTGAATTGTCATTAACACTAGGCATTTCAAGTGATTTTTTTTTTTTCAACAAAAAGAACTAAAAAAGGCAGCCGGGTAGGTTCTGGGCCAAAAACGGACAAAATAAACCTAACAGTCTAAGCAACAAGAGGTTTTTTTTTGTTGTTTTTATTTTGTTTTTTGGTTTTTGTTTGTTTTTTTTTTGAGACAGGATCTCCCTGTAGTCCCAGCTGACCTGGAGCTCATTTACCAGACTGGCCTTGAACTCACAGAGATCCGCCTGCCTCTGCCTCCCGAGTGCTGGGATTAAAGGTGTGCGCCACCACGCTTGGCTCAACAGGAGTTCTTACGTGGGACAATAATATAAGCTATCATGATGACCTAAGAACATGAAAAAAGGTTTCAGTGTGGCAGCTGTAAGGGAAAGCTGAGGGAAGTTGCAGTGAAGACAAAAAGGAGAGATGACTGCGTAGGGCAGATGATCCCTGAGACTCAACCAATGTTATTATCTGACATGGAGTAGAGTCTTAATGAATGATGCTTATCTGATAACTGAATGGCTACTCAAGATTATAGCTCACCATTCATTCACTCATTAAATAAGGATTTCTAGGAAGCTTGCCATATGTCAGGCCCCATGCTAGATATTAAAGGTATTACAGTAAGCAAGACAGTTGAAGCGCTTGACCCACTGTGTTAGTCAGCCCTCCATCGCTGTAACAAAATACCCAAGAACAGCACTTTAAAGGGGAAAGGGTTCATTTTGACTCAGCATTTCAGAGGTCTTACTACATGGTCATTTGCTCCATTTTGTCTCAACTGTGGTGAGGCAGAACATCATGACAGACAGCATGCGTTGGAAACTGGCAGCCACAGTCTCCAAAGGGAGTTCCTTCTTCAAATATGTTACTCACACCTTGGGAAAGGAGGGTGCAAATGTCACTGCTAAAAAATACAGTGGCACACAGAAAACAGTGAACGCACTCTACCCTGGAAAGGATCCTTTAAGCTGGTAAAATTGTTTCGCCTAGTTCTCATTCACTTGTGGGAACCAAAATGTTGGTCTCATGGAAGAATGGAGTGGAATAGTGATCACTAGAGACTAAGAGAAGCAGGTGGGGAGGAAGGATGGAAAGAAGGTAAAGAGGGGACTCCAAAGCACCCAGAGGACTTCTGCTTATCTAGAGCAGAGTATGATCATTATTGGCTACAATAACCTCTGGTATATTTCACAATAACCAGAAAAATATGAATGTTCCCAACACATAGAAACCATTAGTATTTGAGGAGACAGTGGAGTTTATTCTGATTTGATCGGTATATGTTGTATATGTGCATTGCAGCGTACTGCTGCACTCCATAAAGCTTACACATATTATGTCTCAATAAAAATAAATGCTGATTTGCCTCCATTGTACCTTAGGGTCATGTCATAGGCCTGAATAGAAATAGCCCTAACCAAGTCATTGCTACCTTCATGGCACCTTTCAGTCATTGGGCCCTCAGAAAATACATCTCTCTACCTTAGGTGTAGTAGTGCACGCCTGTAATCCCAACACTTGGGAGACAGATCCATGCAGATCTCTGTGAGATCAAGACCAGTCTGAGCTGCATAGCGAGTTCCAGGCCAGCTGGGGCTACAGGGAGACCCTGTCTTAAAAAAATATAGATAGATAGATAGATAGATAGATAGATAGATGATAGATAGATGATGATAGATAGATAGATAGATAGATAGATAGATAGATAGAAAAAACAAATATATAGTCTTGGGGTCAGGAAAAATTGGGATTCTACTGATTTATTACTTTGTTTTTCTAAAATAAAATCTGGAATTTTGTTACCACTGACATTGGCCTTTGGCTACAGAAGCTGGAACCAGATGTGAGCCAGGGTTGGCACTGACCTTGAGCTACTGCTGTGCCATAGTTCCTTCTACCTGGTCTCTGCTTTTGTCAGTCCATTCAGCTCTTTCTTATTCTTTTGTATGTTTTGTGCTTTTGTAATTCCTATCAAAGCTTCTGTGGATCGAGGTGGAGTTTTAATGCATAAATGTCATGCCCAAAAGGCTAAAGGCCTGCAGTACACGTGCCATCTAGTGGTGAGAGAAACAACTGCCACCTTACTCAGAAATCATGAAGAGGTGGGAAGTTCCTCTAGTGCTGGCAGTCCCGGGCCTTTGGGCATCCAAGGTATAGAGGCTGAACTGACAGAGCCAGATGTTTACCACTCCGATCCCTGAATGCCCCAGGCTTTAGAAGCCAGAGGCGTATGGCTATAGGTAGACAGGTTGGAGGACTTACTCCTCTGGGCTTTAGCCACTCGGCAGACTTCCAACAGTCCTGAACAGAACAGGCTGTTCCTGCTGGAGTCACAGCCCCAGATGGGCCTGCTGGAGTCTCAGCTTCTGCAGTGCTAAGTGTTAGAGCTCAAGGTCAAGAATTTCAGGGCCCTCCGTCCAGGGTTGGCAGCTCCCTGGGACTCTTCCAGAAACCAGAGCCCTCAGTTTCTCTTTGTGCTTTTTCTGTACTTCCAGGGTCCCTAGGGGTCTCTCTCACCTCTGCTCCCCATCACTTCCTCCCCCACCGACTCTCCAGTTGCTCTCTCTGCTACTGTGTTGTCACTGCCACCACAACCCCACTGTCCACTGCTACCTGCTTCTCCCACTGCTGAGGTCTTTGCCAAAGCTCCCGCTTCCAAGGTCTTCCCACCACCATCTCTTCTTATCAACCCAGCCCACTCTACTAACGATAAAGATCAAAAGTCAGCAAGAGGCTGGGGAGACAGCTCAGTCAGCAATATGCTTGTGGTGCAAGTATAAGGATCTGAGTTCAATCCCCAGAACCCACATGTTTAAAAAAAAAAAAAAAAAGCCAGCATATTAGCACACATTTGTAATTCCAGTGCTGGAGACCGAGACAGGTGGATCACTGCCAGCCAGCTTAACCCAACAGGCAAGTTCTAGGTGTCAGTGAGAGGCCCTGTCTCAAAAAAAGTGGACAGTGTCCTGAAGAATGACACCAAGATTGACCTGTGGCCCGCATACACATGCATGAGCTACACACACACACACACACACACACACACACACACACACGCCGAGAGAGAGAGAGAGAGAGAGAGAGAGAGAGAGAGAGAAAGAGACTATTCAAGAGAAACCATTTAATGGGCCTAAAGTCCAGCACTAGGAGCAACACGGGAACGTGTCTCTCAGCTTTCTACAACAGTGACTGGAACAGCTTGCATACATAGCCAGAAAAGGAAGGTAGCCACACCCTCTTCTGGCCATAAAAACAGAACTTTCAGCTCATTTTTTTTAAGTCAGCAGAAAGATTTTCTCCCATGATGCACTCTGGTGTTACACATTAGGCCCAATCAAAAGGTTTCTCTCTGATGCTCTTTTGACCTTTTTTAGTAGTAGAGCAGGCCGAGCTGGGAACATGAAGAGGAGACGAGACAGAGGAGGATGAAGAGGAGACAGGGGAGGCAGTAGAAGATAGCAGTAGTGGTAGCTTCAGCAGAGGCAGCAAAGGCTGTAGTGGTAGTGGCAGCAGTAGTAGCCATGAGAGGGTTGCTGAAGAATTCTAGAGCACACCTAGAGAGAGAAAGAATGAGGATGGAGAGCTTCACACACCAGCCAAGGGCAGAAACACTGGGCACAGAGCTGGCGGTGACGATGAAGGCCAATAGAAGTTCAGAGAAGGCCGGGGTAGGGTGTAACTCAGTTGGTAGTGTGCTTGCCTTGCATGCACAAAACCCTTGGTTCATTTCCTGGCACTGTATGAACCAGATGTGGTGGTGTAGGCCTATAATCTAAGCACTCAGGAGGTAGGAGAAGGAGGGTCAGAAGTTCAATGTCATTTTTTTTTTTTTTTTTGGTCTTTTTGAGACAGGGTCTCTCTGTAGCCCCAGCTGTCGTGGAACTCACTATGTAGACCAGGCTGGCCTTGAACCCACAGAGATCTGCCAGCCTCTGCCTCCCGAGGGCTGGGATTAAAGGCGTGTGCCACCACGCCCAGCTCAATGTCATTTTTGCTTACATATTTTGAAACCAGTCTGGAATATATAAGACTCTGTCTCCAAAAAAAGGGAATGGGAGGACTGGAGAGATGACTCCATGGTTTTAAGAGCACTGGCCTCTCTTGCAGAGGACCTGGGCTCAGTTCCCAGGACTTATGCAACAATTCACAAATGTCTGTAACTCCAGTTCCAGGGGATCTGATGCCTGCTTCTGGCCTTCACAAGGCATTGCATGCACAAGTTCACTTATATGCAGGCAATACACAAACACATAATTTTTTTTTCAGTATCAAGAAGACTAAAAGGCTGAAGAGAGAAACTGCAGGTCCTAAAATTCCAGGGAACTACCAACCCTTAGAGCCAAGGATCCAGACACCCAAGGCTAGAGAACTAGAATGCTAGCCACTGTCAGCTGAGAATCCCCAACACCTAAAACCTACCCAGGAGCTGTCGCCCCAGCAAGCACTGCCTATTGCTCTCAAGATTTGGGGCTATAAGATTCTTGGCTCTGCCAGATCAGACCCTAGGCCTCGGACAGTGGAAGAACTACTCACCTACTCTGTCTAAATAAAGCAAAGGGGCCCAGATTGGAAACAGGAGAGCAGGAACACTTCTCTGTGCTTTGTCAGTAAACAGAGACTACTGAGGCTAAAAGGGAATCTAGGCAGGGTCAAAATGAATGGCTCAAATCCAAGACAGTCCATTAGACTATTGAAGCAGACAAAAAGCACTGAAGACCTTGCAGGTAAGGAAGGCAGTGTCAGAGCCAGAACAGAGTGGAAGGTGTCAGAAAGAGTGAAAGATGAAAACATACTGGATTCGGGCAGATGATCACTTGAAAGCCCTGGTCTTGAGAATTCCTTCCCTGGAGAGATGTAAACAATGTATATCCCCTGCTCATAAGGTCTCGAAGACAAACCAAAGTGCGATTCCACCAAAGTCCACCCTAGGGAAACAATGAGTTTACTGAGTTTACTTACAAAACGTGGGTGAGGGGGTTATGAGCCGGAGTGTGGGTGACCCTTGAGTGGCTATACTGGAAGGTCTGCACCCAGCGTAAATGATAGCGCCCCTAAGGCTGCATAGCTGGAGCCCCCTAGTGTTACTTTCCCCAGCCTATAAACTCCTAGAGACCCTGAGGCCAAGGGCAATTAGGGCAGAATTGTATACACATGGCTAAGAGGAGTGGCTGGAAACAGTCCACTAAGCCTCCCCACCCTCTCCTTCCATGAGAGAAAGTCAGCAGTCAACAAAGACAGTTCCTGTGAGCTGATGCAAGCAGACTCAGCAGATCTAAAGAATATGGCGGCTGTTTTGCTCAGAGGATAGCGCTCTACAATGGCTGTTTAATATGGTTGTTTTGCAGATGTGACCAGCAGATTTTTAAATATTCACATTAACTTCATGAAGAAGCTTAGCATCTAATGTCTTCATTTTATTAATGAGAAAACAGGGGTCTAGGAGCACTGAGCACCTTGTTCAAGGTCACACAGCCTGCCAGTCACAGGTCCAGGATGAGTCCTGGGCCAGGCCTCTTTCCACAGCACCACACTGTCCCTAATCATAAGTAGCAGGTGCTCATATGAACTTTCATTTTGCACACAGGATTTCAAAATAAATCAGATCACATCACATAAAACTGCAAAGAATTATTACTCGCTGGCTATGCAGCTGCCCTTTCAGACACAATCCCGAAGTGTCAAATGGAAGAGATGGTTAAGAAGCCCTGGTTTCATTAGACTTCACTGACTGGCAACAATCTATCGTTCAAAATGGTCAGGAATGATTCGAGAAGACAATTGCGGTAGATGAGGGAGCCTCAGTCTATAAAACAAGGTAAGTTCATTCACCTGTTACCTTAACCCAGTAACTCCTCGGGCAGGGGTCCAGGTAGAATGCTAGAGTGACAATCACAACAATGTGTTAGCCATGTCCTGAGCCATATGCATTCCATCTATCCGTGTGTGCTCTTCAGCATAGCTTGAACTATAGCTGAACATAGCTTGGACCTGGAGGGCCCTTGAAGACGTAGCCTCCAGGTCTGCAATCTCAGACTGCATGTCTTAGAAACACCCTGAAATCAGAAATCACTGAGGAGGTTGGAGATACTGTCTTAAGCAGGAACTTTAGACCTTGCCACGCTGAACAGCACGTTAGTCATCTCAGAGGGTGCTAGTAACAGCACTAGCTCTTTCCTGGATGGTCTACTTCTTTGGGTCCTATCAGACATTCCAGGACTTTTCAAAGACTGACATAAGCAGAGATTCATGAGTCACTGGTTTCTGGAAAAGACAGGGCTGCTACATAATGACTGTTTCAGGACTGGTGTCCTCAGAGGTTCAAATGACATGCCAAAGATAGATAGCATCTGAGGTCCAGGTTTTTAACTTTTAGGTTTCTGTTCAAGCCAAAGATGCCAAAACGAGAACAGGAGAAACACAGGGAACATGATAAGAATCTTTCAGGTCAGATAGACCAAGGTTCCTTGTTCTATGCTCTCTGTTACTAGCTGAGTAGACTTTCGGCAAACCATTGGGTACCATTTTTTTCTTTCCATCAAAAAGAAGCTAAGACCTACAATTGTTATTGGGAATTAAATGAGACAGTGGATGAGACATTGTCTGGCTCATTGTGACGCTGCTATTCATCTCTTCTTCCCCTTTGTTTCTTTTCCTTGTTGTTTTATGTTCCTGGAAATTGAGCTCAGGATCTCACACAGGGCAGGCAACCAATCTGCCACTGAGCTACACAGCCAACTCCATCTTCTTGCCCTTGTAGATGCAAATCTCCACTCTTCTATGGATAGGAGCCACAGGTCACCGTCACATCAAGTGCCAGGTAGAAGTTACTTGTGGTTAACTAGCCCACTCCTCTCAATGGATTTTATTCATTTATTTATTTTATGCTTATGAGTGTTTTGCCTACATGTATGTAAGTGCACCCCATGCATGCAATGCCCGAGGAGGCTAGAAGAGGGACCTCCCCCCCCGGAACTGGAGTTATGGACGGTTGTTAGTTGCCATGGGAGTGTTGGGAACCAAACCCAGGTCCTCTGCAATAGAAACCAGTGCTCCAGTCCCTCTCAGTGGATATTTATTATGAAAATCCCAACTGTCTGGCCTGTGTTCTGCATAGTATAGAGATAGAAAAGAAGTCCCTTAGAGGAGGAGCTCAGTGCTTCATGGGAGAGACTGGTGTACAAACCAGTAATTACATAGGAGAGGGATGATACCTTAACTGAGAATGCACAGGGGAGGTGATATTTCAGCCAAAACATAAAGGGTGAATGGAAGGAAGCCTGCACAGCAAACAGAGGAAAGGGCATGTTGTAGTTTGTTTCTCCATTGCTGTGACAAAACACTCTGACCAATACCAACCTGGGGAGAAAAGGGTTTATTCAGTTCACATCTCCCCAGTCATGATTCATCACAGAGCCCAAGGTTCCAGGAACTCAGGGCAGGAACCTGGAGGCAGGAGTTGAAGAACAGGCCACAGAGGAACACTACTGGCTTGGTCCCCTGGCCCATGCTCAGTCTGCTTTCTTATATAATGCAGAACAGCCTGCCTGGAGGTGGCACCACCCACAGTGGGCTGGACCCTCCCACATCACTCAAAAATCAAGAAAATACCTGACAGACATAGCCATAGGCCAGTCCAATGGAGGAAATTCCTGAATTGAGGTTCCTTCCATCCAACTAAGTTGACAATTGAAGCTATCCTGCACAGGGCACATCCAACAGAGACTTAAAAGGCACATGCTGAGAAGTCTGAAATAAAACATGTGTAGAACACATGACCTATGAAAGGGAGTAAAGCCATTGTGTCAGGCAGCTTTTCTCGAATACCTGAAACAATTTAAAAGGAGGAAAGATTTATTTTGACTCACTGTTTGGAGTTTCAGTCCACGGTCCCTAACTCCATGTTTCTGGACCTGTGGTAAAACAGAGCATCATGGTGGAAGGGCATGGTGGCTGGGAAGCAGAGACAAAGGAAAGAGCCAAGATAAGACATAGTCTCCAAGAACTTGCCCCTGAGAATCTCTTTCTCAAATCAGGCCACACCTTCCAGTTTCTATCATCTTTCAATATTTGTCTTATTATTAATCAATGATGGGATTAAACCACTGGTTAGTCAGAGCTATGGGGATCTAATCACTTCCCCAAATCCTATTACCTGCTAAAGAAGTCTAACAAGTGAACCTTCAGAGGACATTTCACACTGAAATCCTAGCAGTCCTTGTGTATGAATATTGAAAATGTTTCTGCATCATGTGGTGTAGCTTAGACGAGGAACTATAGTGGGTATTTTTCTCATTGCTCTGAAAAAAAATACTTGAAAAAAGAAACTTAAGGAAGTTTTTTTTAATATTTTATTTATTATTAGTTTATGTGTATGAGTATATTGCTTGCATGTATGTAAATGTACCCATGCATGTATGTAAGTGTACCCATCTCATGCATGCCTGCGGAGGTCAGTAGATCCCCTGGAACTGGTGTTAGGACAGTTGTTAGTTGCCATGTAAATGTTTGGGTCCTCTGCAAGAGCAACCAGTGCTCTTAACCACTGAGCCATCTCTCCAGCCCCAGAAAGGTTTATTTTGAATCACAGTTTGAGTGTACAGTCCACAGTGGCAGGGAAGGAAGGCAGCAGGAGTTTGAGGCAGTAGGTCACATTGTATCCAGTCAAGAAGCCAGAGCAACCAAGAGTAGCTGTAAAGGCCTGTTAAAAGAAAACTCCTTTTGGTAAAGAAAATATAATCTCTGTCTTGGATAGAGACGTTACATCTCAGGTCAATCACTTGGTCAAGGGCCCATCCCTAGAAAGTCAGGTTCATCTTATGCCATACTAAAGAGATAAGTGGAATAATTTGTCTTTTAATGAGATAATGTACTTTTCCTTCCCAGAATTCCCTCCAGAATGACTAGGCTGCAACTATGCAGCTTTAGACAGCTGCTCACTTTTCTGAATTCCTCAGAAAAGTGTGACTGCTCCTTTTCTCTGTTCTATCTCTTTTCTAAGTATGCTTTCCCTTTGGGCTTCCATACTCTTCACATAAAACCCCCTCCCCACCATGAAACTCCTGGTCTACCATGTGTCTGACCTCCATGCCTACTTAGACAGCATGGCCTTTCTTCTCTTCCATTCCCCTCCTCCAGGCAGCTACTGAGATTTATAGTTTGCCTGCTCTGGGAGTTTTTCTTTTCTTTTTTTTTTTTTTTTTTGTTTTTTTTTTTGTTTTTGTTTTTTTGAGACAGGGTCTCCCTGTAGCCCCAGACGTCCTGGAATTCACTATGTAGACCAGGCTGGCCTTGAACTCACAGAGATCCGCCTGCCTCTGCCTCCCGAGTGCTGAGATTAAAGGCATGTACCACCACGCCGGCGAGTTTTTCTTTTAAACGATGATAAAGTTGCCCTCAATCTTATATTTCAGTCTGTACTTAAATCTTTTATTAATGAGACTAAGAGCCTGCATCTGGTGGCCAGGAAGAGACTCCCCCAACTCTGGCAAACATTATCTTGGTCTATTCTCACTCAACCTCACTATGCTCTGGGGGCAAGGGATTTCTCTGAGTTCCTTGAATAGCAAAATATCAAGCCCTTTGCTACATCAGGTTCCCCTTGCTCTTCCTTTTACCTGGATCACTCTTCTGTTGGCTGTTTCAGGGTTAAGTAATTTTTTTCTCCTCCTAATTTCTTTTTTTTCTCCTAATTTCTTAATCTAATGTGTCTTCCTTCATTTCCTCCTAAAGTTCCCTGTTTCCTTTTTCTTTCTTCTTTTTCCAGTATTTTATTCTTTTATTTTATGTGTATGAGTGCTTTGCTTGCATACAGGTAGTTAGTATCCCTGGAACTGGATACTTTCAGACAGTTGTTAGCTGCCATATGGGTGCCAGGAATCAAACCCCAGTCCTCTGCAAAAGCAGCCAGTGCTCTTAACCACTGAGGCATCTCTCCAGCCCCCTCTTTTCTTTTTCTTGCTTGTCACAACTCGAATTATTTGTATTGGGTGATATCTATCCTCTCCATAAGATTGTAAGTTCCATGAGATCAGGTTATGTCTGCCTCATTCAAAACTGTCCCAAGCGCTTCCCAAAATGCCTGACACCGTGCTCCCACGTGCAGTAACTACTTGAGGTGGGATGCTCAAGATTGGAAAGTGCCACTACCTTGAGAAGAGAGCATTAACACCACAGGAAATGGAGAAGGCAGGCTTCAGCCCAAACTAGGTGGGATGGTGCTGACTTCTAACTGTAAAGGCTGGGTAGAAAGTAGGCAGCGAGTCCTGCTGGTCCAAAGGGCAATGGAAAACCAGCCACCTCTCACTGAGGGCAGAAGTTACTGCCTACTGCAAGTTACTTGAAATGGATCCTCCGAGCCCCATGAAAACCATCGTTTTTTATAATTTCTTTTTAATTTTTACTTCTTTTTATTTTTTATGTGTATGAGTGTTTTGCCTGCAAGTATGTAAGTACGCCCATTTGTACAATGCCCATAGGCCAGAGGAGGGCGTCAGATTCCCTAGAACTGGAGTTATGAACAAATGTAATGTGGGGGCTGGGAACCGAACCCAGGTCCTCTGCAAGAGCAGCCAGTGCTCTTAACCATCTCTCCAGCCCCCCTTTGGAGCTTCTTGAAGAACCTCCAGCAGCTGCAAGTGCTGAGGAGTAATTTACGACCGTTATGTTCTCCTCTTACATAGCTTGCCTTTTCTCAGCAGATCTCTCTAAAATGTGATTAATAGAAACCCGAGCCTGTGGGCTGCTCAAGACCATAGATAGGATGGAAGAGAGAAAAAAAAAAAAAAAAAACGCCACTATGGGGTAGCCAGCTCCGGGACTAGCAAACGCTCACGCACAGCGCCATCTTGCGGAAAGGAGGAGCCAGCGGATACAGCCCACCTGCTGCTCTTTCCCAATGACTCCTGCCCCACCTGCAGTGGGAGACCAGAGCAGGTGACTACAATTCCCAGAATACCTGGAAGCCAGTCGGTTCAGAGTAAAGGCTCGGGCTCCCCTCCTCAGCCTCGAAAATGAACTGTTTTAACGAGACGCTTTTGCTCTTCCTGGCCAGCTAGTGAAACCCCAAAGGCGCCAAACAAAGCGCGCAGTGTGTGCATCTAAAGGAACTAAAGCCCTCTGGGAAATGTGGTTTTCAGAAACATTTCTTGGACGCTGAGTCAAAGGGAGGGAACGAACTTTTGCAGCCAATTAGAGAGCTCTAAGGCTCAGGCGAGTCACGCGCTCTGCGCTTGACCTACTGCGTTTGTTGCGTTGCTGTAAGGAGGGGTCCTGGGCTCTGAGCAAGTAGCTTCCGCTGGTTCCAGGACTGGAATTCTGGATTGACTTTCCAGTCCCTATGTTGGTCCGGTTTCCCTGCAGGTCGCTGGCCGCTTATTCAACTCGTCCTGGCTCTCCTTACTTTGCAGCCCCTTTAGGGCCTTCTGTTGTTCTAGCCATGACGTCTGCAGCAGCTAATAGGAAGTATTTGAATTGCTTCATAACTTAAGTCGTTAATGAACTATTCGATCGCCCCATCTTTGGGGATTTTTTTACTAGTTCTTACTCCATCATTTAGTCCTCACTCATGACTGTGACAACTCAAAAGCTGAAGTCCTAGATCCAGTACCTTTATCAGTTCCCTCATGGTTGCATTTCTTACCTTACTCAGCCTAGATCCTGGGAGTCTGCTTCCGCCTCACTGAGTTCTGCTCGGCTAATCCAGTTGCCAGATTTTGATTTGCTAGATCTCCCTGGAAGGGAGAGAATACCTTCTACCTAATCTGGTAAGGGTGCTATCATTGCAGTCAAAGTCCCAGACTTCAGTGGGTAAGTTAATGGTAAGGTATACAGCTTACAAACAAGTAATTTTAAAAGTTGCAGGCTGGAAGGATGTTTCAGGGATTAAGAGCACCTGGTGCTCTTTCAGAGGGACTCAAGTTCAGCAACCAGCACTCACGTCAGGTGGTTCACAACTGCCTATCCCTCCAGCTCCAGAGGGTACAGATGCATAAAACAAAAAATAATAAGTATTTTTTTAAATCAATAGAAAAAAAAATGAGTAATGAGTAAGCATATAAATCACAAAACAAGAAACAAAAATGACTAATAAGAGGCTGGAGAGATGGCTCAGCTCCTAAGAGCACTGGCTGTGCTTTCAGAGAACCTGGGTTCTGTTCCCAGAGCCTACCTGGCAACTCACAACCATGTGTAACTCCAGTTCCAGGGAATCTGACCCCCTCTTCTGGCCTCTGTAGGCATTACACAATTTTATGCACTTACATACATGCAGGCAAAATACTCAAAATAAAAATCAATCAATCAAAAACAAATTCAAGGGACTGTACAGATGACTGACTGCTCTTCCAGAGGACCCAAGTTCAATTTCCAGCACTCATACGGTGGCTTACAACTGTCTGTAACTCCAGTTCCAGGGGGGTCTGACACCCTCTTCTGGCTTCTGTGGGCTTTGCATACCATGGGTGCACTTACATACATACAGGAGAAACAATCATACACATACAATAAGAATAAATTTTAAAAAACAATTTTAGGTGCTAGATTTGGGCCTCCCTCTGGCCTCCAAATACCAGAGGGCCTAAGAACCCAGGGGACAGCCTGACAGCCCCAGATCCTGCCTCCACATGGTGGTAAGATTCCCCTAATTGTGCCATACCATCCCCCTACCTGGGATTTTTGTGAGGCCCCTCCCAAGGCCCCAGGGCAGATCTGCCTTTGGTAGGCTAAGGCTGGGATCTCAGCAGACCACCTGAGAGTGCTGAGTTCTGGCCCCCTCTAGCCTCCCTCTGGCGTAGGGTTGACAATGCACAGGACAGCCTGAGAGAGCCTGGATCCTGCCTGCACATGGTGAAGGAAGCCTGAGTGTACCTGACTGGAACCTGAATTGGGCTTCTGTCTCTCTCTTTCATTTATAGAATCTGAAATTGTATCTGGTATATACTTAGACTGCGTGGGAATCACTATAATTTTATTTATAACTGCCATGTCTTTATGAAATTATATTAATAAGACACACTGTGTGTTTATGTGTCACCACAACACATTTCCTTTCCATGACAGCCCCCTGGGTGGTTTCCTGGATAGCCACAGATTGCTAAGTCTCCAAAGCACAACAAAAGAATAATAAAATGGAAAGCCAAAACACTATATCCTCAGCAAAACACACCAATTCTGTAGAAGAGTTCTACGAGGAGAACCCCCTAAAGATAACTCAGGACACTGAATTTAAAAGAATAGCCATAAACATGATCAAGGAATTCAACGAATTTAAAGAATACACGAACAAACAAATCAAAGAACTAAAAGAAGATAGGGATATACTTCTGAATGAATTCACAAAAGAGATAGAAACATTGAAGAAAACTCAGGCAGAAATGAAGAAGGAAGTGCAAAACTCAATAAACCAGCTTGAAACAATAGGGGAAAGCCTCACCGCTACAATGAATGAAATGGAAAACAAAATATCAACACTGGAGAATAAAGTTGAAGAATTGGACCACTCAAGCAAAGAGTATGGAATTTTTTTTTAAAAAACACAGGAATGGAATATGCAGGAGATGTGGGACACCATGAGGAGACCAAATTTATGAATCATAGGAATAGAGGAAGGAGAAGAATTTCAGATTAATGGTGTTGACCAGATCTTAAACAGGATTGTAGAAGAGAATTTCCCAAAAGTAAGGAAAGACATTCCCATACAAATACAGGAAGCACATAGGACACCAAATATACAGGATCAGGAAAGAAACTCCCCATGACATATCATAGTAAAAACACTGAATGTACAGAACAAAGAGAGAATAATGAAAGCAGAAAAAGAAAA
>NW_008353921.1:359113-362585 GCF_000622305.1 Nannospalax galili | reverse complement strand
AAGCCCATCAGAATTACAGCTGACTTATCAATGCAAACTATGAAAGCCAGAAGTCTGGACCAAGGTATTTCCAGTTATACATGACAATAGATGCCAGCCCAGAATACCGTACCCAGCAAAAATGTCTATTATAGTTTAGGGGGAAAGAAAAATCTTCCAGGACATGAATAGCCTGAAAGAATACATGTCCACAAAACCAGCCCTCCAAAGAATACTTGAAGCAATACAGAGAGCAGAGAAACAACTACATCCTAGGGGCAACAAAAGAAAATAAACAAAGATATAATCTAGGAAACACAAAATTACACAGAGAACACAAACAGCAATGAAAATGATGGCAACCAATACACACACCTTCCAGTAATAACCTTAAATATCAACGGACTGAACTCCCCAGTCAAGAGACACAGACTAAGCAAATGGATTAGAAAACAAAATCCTTCTCTCTGCTGTCTGCAAGAAACCCATCTCACCTTCAAGGACAGGCACTACCTTAAGGTAAAAGGATGGAAAAGAATATTCCAAGCAAATGGCACTAAGAAACAAGCAGGGGTTGCAATTCTAATATCTGAAAAAATAGACTTCACAGTAAAACTAATCAGAAGAGATAAGGAAGGTCACTTCATTCTGATCAAAAGAACAATTAACCAAGAAGATATTACAATCCTTAACATTTATGAGCCAAATTCTGGTGCACCCAAATTCATAAAAACAACACTACAGGACTTTGAGACACAGATTAACCCCAACTCAGCAATAGTGGGGGACTTCAATACCCCACTGTCTCCATTAGACAGGTAAACCAGACAAAGAAAAAACAGAGACGTCTGAATTAAATGATACCATACATCAAACAGACCTAACAGACATCTTTCAATTATTCCACCCAAACACCAAAATATACACTTTCTACTCAGCACCTCATGGAATTTTTTCAAAGACTGACCATGTACTGGACCACAAAACAAACCTCAACAAATGCAAAAATATTGAAATAATTCCATGCATTCTATTGGACACAAAGCAATAAAGCTCAAAATCAACACTAGACAAAGCCCTGGTCACTACACGAACTCCTGGTGATTGAACAACACACTCCTAAAGAATGAGTGGGTCAAAGGAGAAATTAAGAAAGAAATAAAAGAATTCCTGGAATTCAACAAAAAGGACAATAGAACACAGCACAACCTCTGGGACACATTAAAAGCATTCCTAAGAGGGAAGTTTATAGCTCTAAGAGCCTACATTAAAAAAATTGGAAAGAGCCCAAATAAATGACCTAACACTGCAACTCAAGGCACTGGAAAGGCAAGAACAAATGAAACCCAAACCCAGCAGAAGAGAAGAAATAACAAAAATCAGAGCATAAATTAAAGAAATAGAAACGAAGAAAACAATACAAAGAATCAATGAATCTAAAGAGCTGGTTCTTTGAAAAGCTAAACAAGATAGACAGACCCTTAGCCCAGTTAACGAAAAGAAAGAGCAAATCCAAATCAACAAAATCAGAGATGAAAGGGGAAACATCACAACAGACACCCAAAAGATCCAAACCATTATAAGGGAGTATTTTAAAAACCTATATGCTACTAAATCTGGAAGTGTAAAAGGAATGGATGGATATCTGAAATCATGGGAACCACCAAAGTTAAACCAAGAAGAGATCAACAGTTTAAACAGACCCATAACATATAAGGAAATTGAAACAGTAATACAAAGCCTCGAACTGAAAAAATCCCAGGCCCAGACAGATTTACAGCAGAACCAGAATTCTATCAGACATTTAAAGACGATCTACATCCAATACTACTTAATTTATTCTAAAAATAGAAATGGAGGGAAAATTTCCAAATTCCTTCTATGAAGCCAGCATCACTCTCATACCAAAGCCTGGTAAGGATACAACCAAAAAAGAAAACTATAGACCCATATCCTTAATGAACATAGATGCAAAAATTCTCAACAGGATACTTGCAAACCACATACAGACACACATCAAAAAGATCATTCAGCATGATCAAGTAGGCTTTATCCCAGACATCCCAGGGATGGTTTAATATATACAAGTCAATAAACGTCATTAATCATGTAAATGGACTCAAAGACAAAAACCACATCTCAGTAGATCCAGATAGGGCTTTTGACAAAATTCAGCATGCATTTATGTTCAAAGTCCTAGAGGGAATTGGACCTCAACATAATTAAAGCTACATACAACAAACCCACAGCCAATATCATTCTAAATGGAGAAAAACTGGAAGCATTCCCATTAAAATCAGGAACCAGACGAGGATGTTCACAATCTCCACTCCTTTTCAACATAGTGCTAGAAACTCTTGCTAGAGCAATGAAACAGGAGAAGGAAATTAAAGGAGTACTGATTGGAAAAGAAGAGGTTAAACTATCACTTTTTGCTGATGATATGATACTATACCTAAGAGATCCCAAAAGTTCCACCAGAAAACTCTTAGAACTGATCAACACTTTCAGTACAGTGGCAGGTTATAAAATCAATCTCCAAAAATCAGTAGCCTTTCTATATACCATTAATAAGAAGTTGGAGAAAGAATACAGAGAAATGCTCCCATTCATAATTGCTGCAAAAAAAAATAAAATATCTTGGAATAAATCTGACAAAAGATACCAAAGTTCTCTACAATGAAATTTTTAAATTGTTAAAGGAAGAGATTGAGGAAGACACCAGGAGATGAAAGGACCTCCTATGTTCATGGATTGGAAGAATTGATATTGTTAAAATGACCATCCTACCAAAAGCAATATATAGATTCAATGCAATCCCAATGAAAATCCCCATGACATACTTCACAGAATTAGAAAAGGGCATCCTTAAATTCATATGGAGGCAAAAAGACCCCAGATACCCAAAGCAACCTTGAGCACAAAGAGCAACACTGGGGGAATTACTATACCAGATCTCAAAGTATACTACAAAGCTACAGTCATAAAAACAGCATGGTACTGGCACAAAAACAGACACATAGATCAATGGAACATCATTGAAGATCCAAACCTGAGCACATGCAATTTCAGCCACCCGATATTTGACAAAGGTCCAAGAACACACAATGGAGGAAAAACAGCATCTTCAACAAATGGTGCTGGCAAAACTGGATCTCCACCTGTAGAAGAATGAAACAAGATCCTTATCTTTCACCTTGCACAAACATCAACTCCAAATGGATCAAGGACCTCAATGTGAAACTGGAAACCCTGAAACTATTAGAAGAAAATATTGGCAGTAACTTACAGGATATAGGTGTAGGGAAGGATTTTCTAAATCGGACAGAAGTTGCTCAGGAATTAAGGTCAGCAATCAATAAGTGGGACTTCATTAAACTAAAAAGCTTCTGTATAGCAAAAGAAACAATAAAGCGAAGAGAAAACTCACAGAGTGGGAGAAAATCTTTACCAGTGACACATCTGACAGAGGTTTAACATCCAGAATATATAA
>NW_008353921.1:358646-359074 GCF_000622305.1 Nannospalax galili | reverse complement strand
CAAATTAAAAGATGGGCTAAAGATCTAAACAGAGAGTTCTCAAAGGAAGAAATAAAGATGGCTAAGAAACATCTCAAAAAGTGTCCAACATCGTTAGTAATTAGGGAAATACAAATTAAAACCACCCTGAGATATCACCTTACCTCAATCAGGCTGGCTAGGATCAAGAGAACAAATGATACCAAATGTTGGCAAGGAAGTGGAGACAGGGGAACGCTCATTCACTGCTGGTGGGATTGTAAACTTGTGCAGCCTCTATGGAAAACAGTGTGGAGAACTCTAAAAAACTAAAAAAGAATCTACCATATGACCAGGTTATACCACTCCTTGGCATATACCCAAAGGACTCGTCCTATTGTAGAGACACTTGTACAACCATGTTTGTTGCTGTTCTTTTCACAATAGCTAAGAGATGGAAGCAACCTAAA
>NW_008353921.1:358224-358570 GCF_000622305.1 Nannospalax galili | reverse complement strand
GCAGTAAAGAAAGATGAAATAATGAAATTTGCAGGTAAATGGGCAGATCTAGAAACTGTTACACTAAGTGAAGTAAAACAGACTCAGAAAACCAAACCACATATGTTCTCCCTCATATGTGGCTCCCAGCACCAAATCCTTTTAAATTCCAGATCCTTTTAATAAGCTAATGCTATACAGCAGTCCCTTCTGCGTAAAATAACGACCATCATCAGGGCTTCAGCTGAGCCTGATCACTAAATATAGTCACAATTGGGCTTGCTGCGTACTGTGCTCATTCATTAAGGAGTGCCAAGCAGGGTCACTGGACCCTCACCTGAGTATCCAGCCACTCTTCCTAGCCAAC
>NW_008353921.1:351758-357710 GCF_000622305.1 Nannospalax galili | reverse complement strand
GCTTGTATCTAATCCTTAAAAGATTTTAGGGTTACTTCTTCAGAGGGGGTAATGTTGGAGGGGAGGGAGTGGGCATGGATTTGATCAAAGCACCTTATATACATGTATGAAATTCTCAATAAAGTTTTTGTAAAAAAAATTTTTTTAATGACCAATAAATCTATGAAAAGATGCCCAATCTCATGATCAAGGAAATACAAACCAAAACACAATGTTACCATTTTTAATCCATCATCTTTGGAAAATTAAAAAGTCTGACAACTTCAAACATTGATGGTCACAGTAAGTAGAAAGAAGGAAGTCACTGCAAGACTCTGTTGCTGAGAACCACAATGGTAATAAAGACTGTGGAAGGATTATTTTTGTTGCTTTTCACCTCATCTTTATTCTTTATGTTTTTTCTCTAAAGACATGAGAATGAGGGAGCTGGAGAGATGGCTCCAAGGTTAAGAGCACTGACTGCTCTTGCAGAGGACCCAGGTTTGAATCCCAGTACCCACATGGCAGCTAACAACTGTTCGTAACTCTAGTTCCAGGGAATCTGATGCCGTTTTCTGACCTCTGCAGGCATTGCAAGACACAGGTACACTTACACAAATGCAGGCAATATACTCATACACATAAAAAATAAAAATAATAAATAAAATATATTTTAAAACGACATGGGAATGAAATGTTGAATGAAGTAAAAGATTAGCAGAATATTCTAGAATGGTAAGTTGGTCAGAAGATAAATGATACTATTAAAACTCAAACAGAAGTATAACAAAGAGAAATAAGAAATAATAGCAGACACTAAAGTGGTATGATAAATGAGTTAGATATATCCAAAAAAAAAAAAAGATAAAGTCTTTTCCAGAGCATAATGATGGAATGAGATTGGTTGCTTCTGATGAAAAGCCAAGCAGAGGCAGTTGTCTCAGCTTTCCCGAAAGATTAAAAGATTATACCAAAAAATTCCCTTGAGAAGTGGCAGGTGTAAGATTACTTACTGGGAATCAGTAAATGATCCAGCTTCAAAAAATTAATTTTTAAAGAGAAGAGGGGTTCTTTTGTTGTTGTTGTTGTTCCTTCAGAGGAAAAGGAGATCTAAAACTGATATATTTAAGCACATCACAAGACCTACTCTGCTGCATATAGAGACAGAATCTCATGCAGACCTGGCTCCTGCTGTCAAACAGGTTATTAAACAAGTGTTGAGCCCCTGGTGGAGACTGCACAGTCTGAAATATCTCAGGAAGTGTGCTGCCGAGCACTGGAGGAGAGATTCGTTTGATTTTTGTTCTTACAATGATCATGTCTTATTAATGTATATGTCTGTATATATAGCATGGGGCCCACTTATGGAAAAAAGAAGGCTCTGAAATGCCATAAACCATGTTTATACCATTTTCCTACACCATGTGATGTTGTATATAATTAAGAAAAACAGCACACTGATGAGTTAACTAGAAAAGGAATTGCTGTGAAAGCAGTCCAACTATTTGCTTTCTACATATCAACCATACCACCTGATTCCAAATGTAAAGACATGCTGTTTACCAATAGGAAATTACAGCTACATTTACATGTGTCTCTATCAAAAATGCATGCAGGCTGAGCACTGAGTCCATCTGGACTTGTTTAGCTGACACTTAATAAAGTTCTAGTCTCTTTAGAATCTCCAAGAAATAGGCACACTTCATTAATGGACCCTGGAAGCTGGAAGACATGAGAAATCTAAGCCATAACCACATCTTTGTGTGTGTGTGTGTGTGTGTGTGTGTGTGTGTGTGTTCAGAACAAACCAAAACAATTCTGCAATCCCCCACAAAGTTTACATTTTAGTAGTTTAGTTCGACATTCCCTGAGAATCAGAAAATTTAGGTCTCATAGAAAAAATAAATCACATGGGCATCAGTTTGAGTAAGATAGAACAATGCACCTCAAACCGTTAGTGCATAATCAGCTGGGTTTTTTAACTTTGTCTCAACTTCTTACATACCAAGTTTTGTAAACCAAAAACTTATTTCTAGAAAAAAATATAGGGGCTAGAGAGGTAACTCAGTAGTTAAGAGCCCTGGCTGTTCTTTCAAAGGACCCAGGTTCAATTTTCAGCACCCACATGGTGGCCAACAACCATCCATAACTCCAGTTCCAGTGGACCTGATGTCTTCTTCTAACCCCTACTGGCATTACATGACATGGGTGCACCTACATACATACAGGCAATACACTCATACATATAAAATAAAAAATAATAATAAATAGAAAAATAATAAAAAATGTGTGGCTCCATTTTCAAATTATTAGACTCAACCTATATAAAAATCACTTTAAAATTGCAATACAAGTTCCAAAATACTTAGATTCAATTCTATATTTAGTTCATGGCAGATCAGCTCACACTTATCTAAGGACCATATTTTGGCTAGTACAGAGATAAAGCATCAAAACATGGAGATCTTTCCAGAAGTATAGCACATATTACTCCTTGGCTCAATCTTTCATTCATTTTATAGTATTGACTTTTACTGAAGCAGTAATGATGTGATGTATACTTTAGAAGGGCAAGTGTGAGTGCACAGCTTAAAAATTATGGGTCTCCTACACTTCCCACCTCCTAATTCCTCTTTCCTTTCCTTCAATAGTTCTGAATAATAAGACAATAAGGTGCAAATAAAAATTAATTGCCTTCACCTTAAGAAATAAAGCATTGACAAGAGAGAGCAATGGGGAAGGAAGATGACGAAAACACTGTATGTGGATATAAAAATATTATAATGAAACCCTATAAGCTAATAAAAAAGCGTGGTGGTGCACGCCTGTAGTCCCAGCACTCGGGAGGCAGAGGCAGGCGGATCTCTGTGAGCTCAAGGCCAGCCTGGTCTACGTAGTGAGTTCCAGGATAGCTGGGGTTACAGGGAGGCCCTGTCTCAAAAAGACGGAAAAAAAAAAAAAGCAAAGCATTACATATATACTTAAGCTCTGTGCACCCTCCCTGAATTCATCCCCCCCACAAAAGGAAACCGCATCCTGAAGTGGGTGTCTGTTCGAACATGGCATATCTTTTTATACTTTTACTAGATTTGTCTACATTCCCAAATACATATTTCATGCCATCTTATTAAAGAAGTGCTAATTTTTCTGAAACTTTTAAAGTTAAACATCGTATTTTCCATTTTGTTTTATGTGCTGTTTTGTTTTGAGACAGGGACTGCTAAGTAACCCCAGGCTGCCTTCAAACTCACTATGTAAATTAAGCTGGCCATGCCAATCCTTTTCCCTTAGCCTCACAAGTGCTGGGATTATAGGCATGAACCACTATGCCTGGCTAAACATTACATTTGAAGAATTGTCCTCAGTGACTCGCATAGCGGTGATTCCTGTTTGCTCTGTTGGGCAGTATCTTACTGTATGAAAATGCCACAATTGTTGCTCATTCTCTTGTTGATGGCCATTTAGGTTGTTTCTCGTTTTTTGTTATTACCGTGTTGCAAGGAACCTTCTTCCAAATATCTCCTCTCAGAGTTATTCAAGAGTCTGTGGTATATACCCATGAGTGGCATTGCTCACTGGAGAAACATACACATCTTCACCTTGGGCTATTGACTGCCAGGGCTTGATCGTGCTCCAAAGTATTCATTTATCCTCACTTCTACAGCGGTGAGCATTCCCATTGCTCACTATGACCACCATTTAAAATGGTATCTTATTATGTCTTGGTTTGCATTCCCCTGATCTTGAGACTGAGCATCTTTTCATAGTTGCACTGGTCACTTTTATTTCTTGTTCTGTGATTTGCCTGCTTACCCTTTAACTGGTTTTTTACTAATTTTTAATTATTGATTTATAACTTGGTTATATATTCTGGATTTGAATTTTTTTTCACTTATACATGCTGCAAATATTTATCCAAGCCTGTAGTTTGTGTTTCACCTTCTTAATGTCTTTAACTATCCAGAAATTTTTAATTTTAATAATGTTGACTTCATTTTTTAAGTTCTTTATGGATTTTTCTTCTTGTAGTTTATTAAATCATTGCTCTAGCCAAAGAGTGTGACATGCATTGCTTCTAAAAGTTTCCTTAGATCTTCTTGTAAAAGTTTTCCTATCAAGTTCCTGAATGCCACTTGGAATTCCACTTAAAAAAAAAATTAGACTGAGAAAGATTCAGTTTCATTTTATTTTTTATATGAATAACTACTCATGGTGTTTTTGGGAAAATCCTTTTTCTACTAATTTGAGGTACTACTCTGCTCTGCGTATCAGATGTACATCTCTGGATGTGTTTCTGAGTTCTCTGTTATATGCCATTTGTCTAGTTAGAATCTGTTTTGATGTAGGCTTGTCTTAAGCACCTTACTTTCTGTCTTGTTTCTGCTCCTTATCCGTTTTTGTCTTACCTGATCTTGTACATTTACATTTACATTTTAAAAATCATTTTATTGAAGCTGGGTATGGTAGCACACACCTTTAACTCTGGATGTGTTTCTGAGTTCTCTGTTATATGCCATTTGTCTAGTTAGAATCTGTTTTGATGTAGGCTTGTCTTAAGCACCTTACTTTCTGTCTTGTTTCTGCTCCTTATCCGTTTGTGTCTTACCTGATCTTGTACATTTACATTTACATTTTAAAAATTATTTTATTGAAGCTGGGTATGGTAGCACACACCTTTAACCCAGCACTCCAGAGGCAGAGGCAGGCAGATCTCTGTGAGTTCAAGACCAGCCTGGTCTACACAGCAAGTTCTAGGTCAGCTGGGGCTTCAGGAAGACCCTGTCTCAAAAAGACAAAAAAAATCATTTTATTGAGTTCCCATAGAAGCATGTTAGAATTTTTATTGGACTTGCAATAAAAATCTATGCATTCCTATAGAGAATTGACATCTTTATGATATTTTCTTGCCCAAACTTTTATGTTTTTCTCATTATTTAGGTCATCTTTGAGATTTTGCTATTACTGTTTCATATTCTTCAGAAAGGTTTTGAACCTCCTGTTGGATTTATTGTAAGATACTTTATCATTTCTCTCTCAGTGTTATAAATGACATATTTAAAATTATATTTTCTCTTTGTGCCTGAACCATAGGAAAGCAATTACCTTCCTAAAATGTCATTAACTCTAAAAATATCTGCATGCAAGTTATCTTTGCTTTTGCTCTGTAAACAGTCATAACCTGTGAGTGATACATGGTGGCTGAATGGTGCCTTTTTTCAAAGCTCCTCACATCCCATTTTTACAAACTTAGTGAATATTTTATCTTACATGACAGTTAGGATTTTGCAGATGTGACTAAACCAAGGATGCAGATATTTTTCTAGATTACCCAGATGGGTGTAAGATAATCACAAGGGCCTTTTAAGAGAGATGCACAAATGTCAACACCAGGAAACTAATGAGAGGACAGTGGCATGATGTCATGGACAGTGATGCCATGAGAGAAGTCAAAGATGCAGTGATACACACTGATGATTAAGGAAAGGATCACAAGTCAAGGAAGATGGGTAGCTTCTAGAAACTGGAAAACAAGGAAACAGGCTCTCTAGAGCCTCCAGAAAGACAGAAACCCTGCTGATACTTTCATTTTAGTCCTTTGAGGCTGATTTGAGACCTCCAGACCGGCACAATAATGCACTTATATTTTAAGCGTGTTCTTTTTTATGAAAATATATAAAAATCTGTTAGAGCAGCAATAAGAAGTGATTACAGGATGAATGGAATGTAAATTTTTTGAAATCTGTCTCCACTGAACCTCTCACAATTTGGCTTTTTCACTTGAAGCTTTGATGGTCCTAGAATTCTAGACTGAAATATTGTTCCCTCAAAAAAAGATAGTTTTCCACCAGGCGTGGTGGTGCACACAGTTGATCCCAGCACTTGGGAGACAGAGGCAGGCGGATATCTGTGAGTTCAAGGCCAGCCTGTTCTGCAGTGAGTTCCAGGCCAGCTGGGGCTACAGGGAGACCTTGT
>NW_008353921.1:314279-351724 GCF_000622305.1 Nannospalax galili | reverse complement strand
TCCCTCTTTTTACCCTTTTTTTCTTTTTTTCTTCTTCTTTTTTTTTTTTTTTTTTTTCTTTTGGTCTTCTTGAGACCAGGTCTCCCTATAAGCCCAAATGACCTGGAACTCACTATGTAGACCAGGCTGGCCTTGAACTCACAGACATTCACCTGCCTCCATCTCCCGAGCGCTGGGATTAAAGGCGTGGACTACCACGCCCAGCCTCATTTACAGTCTCCATATGTTTATTTCTCTTCTTGTCTTACTTCTCTGGCTAGGCTCTCAATGCAATGCTGAATGTAAAGGTGTTAGAAGATACCTTAGTTTTCTTCCTGATTTTTTTTTTTTTTCTGGCCAAGCAAATGCTTCTGCAACTACTATTGAACTCTCTAATGCTGTAAACTATTGGCAGAGAATTCTCATTAAATCGGAGAAATTCATTCTTGTTTGTAACAAAAATTAGTGATTAGTCTTATCAACTGTCTCTTCTATGACTATCCAAATAATCTCAGATTTTTTTTCCTCTTAGAAACTATTATCATGATGGTTTGTACTAACACATTCTTTTAAAGTTGGACCAGCTTTGCTTTTACTGCTTAGTTCTATAGCATTCACTTGCTAACATCTTTAGTGTTCTTGTATCAGTGCTAATTAGGTAAACCGGCTACAGTTACCAATATTTACCTGTTCATCTAATTTTGTTTGGGGTCATATACATTACAAACTGAGTTGAGGAGCGTTCCTTCTATTTTTCAACTGGTCAATTCTTTTCATTTCAGAAATTAGTTATCTACTTAGAGCCGCAAAATTTCCAGGCTTAGTTTCCTCATATTCTACATGCTTACCTACAGACACTTGCCTTCGTTCTCATGGAATTTCTATTTTAGTCCAATTCAATATTATCATGATTATATAAATGTTACATACTAATGAATAACATGGTATATATTTACATATCCTTTCCTGTATGATTTTTGTTCTTTCCTGAAGTTGATAAAAGGCCTCTTTGTTCCTGTTTTTAATTAATTGGCAATTCTTCCTAAACCATACCTAGAACCATAAATTTCCTATTAGACAAACGATCAGCTTCATGTTTTCTGTGGAAAAATCTCTTTGAGTTCTATTATTAAATCTTGCTCCAACATGGATTCTTGTGCTGTGTGCCTGCTTCCAAAAATTTAACAGACACTTGTTTCAATTAAGATATGTGTGTCTATGCTTGCACATGTATGTGCACGTGGAGGCCAGAAGTCACTGTTGGCTGTCTTCCTCTGTTCACTCTTCACCTTGTTTTTTGAGGCAGAGTCTCTTACTGAACCCAGAGCTCATGGATTGACTAGACTGGCTTGCTAGCAAATTCCAGGGATCTGCCTGTCTCCGCACCCTAGCCCCACCAACAAAAGTGAGTTCAGGACTTTGCCATTCCCATGTAGACTTGCACTTGATGATCATGTTTCAGTATAAGTCTCTGTTCTTAACTGTACCTGAGACCATGCACCTCTTTATTGAACATCCCGTCCTCTTCCACTGTCAGGAATGGGTAGTCACCTGACTGTATAGAACAGGTGTGAAGATCTGAAAGTCTTCTTGTTCCTCAGATAGCCATGATACAGCTCCCATTTTCAGCCCTATCTCTCACTCCCCACCTCCCAGGGGGCTTCCAGTTAGGGTCCTGCAACAAGATATCTACTGGCTTCTGTTCACCCCTTTGAGGTTTAAATTTCAAATTTCTCTCCTCTTTAGTCTCGGTTATCACTGACTTTCCTGCATCCAAAATATTCTCAACATCTGTCGTGTCTTCCTGCACCATTCACAATTCCCTCTGTTCTTCTGCATTTAAGCTTTTTGTAAAAAATTGTAGCAGAAGACCTGGGTTTGAATCCCAGCACCCACGTGGCAGCTAACAACTGTCCGTAACTCCGGTTCCAAGGGATCCAACAGCCTCTTCTGTCCTCAGCCATTGAACGACACAGGTGCACTTACCTACATGCAGGCAATACACTCATACACATAAAATAAAAATAATAAATTTTAAAAAAAATTTTAATTGTAATCTCAGGGCACTACTGGTAGTAGTAGAAAATGCTGTATCTACTTTGAAAAACAGTGGAGCAGTTTTTTGAATCCCAGTACCCACATGGCAGCTAACAACTGTAACTCCAATCCCAGGGGTTCCAACAGCCTCTTCTGACCTCCGTGGGCATTGCATGACATGGGTGCACTTACCTACATGCAGGCAGTACACTCATACACATAAAATAAAAATTTTTTTTCATTGTAATCTACTGCCATTTTGAGTCTTTTGGGGGAAGAGGAGAAATAAATGCATTCACTTTCAGTGTCATCACCCCACAATGAAGAGATGTCAGAGGTTGTCAAGTACCTTGCGGGAGAAGCATCAGAAAGTGTAGAATGTGTTCTGGGCTTCTTGGCTACCTGGAGCAGCCTCTGACTTTCAGAGCCTCTGTGCTGCTGGCTGATTGCCTAATATAGTCAGAATTATTCAGTTATATGGTGAGTCAAGAGGAATTCTTTGCATGTGCGTTACAAAGAGCAGATGGGGAAGGTTGAACTGGGGATGGGGATGTCGAACTAGGGAAAGATAATTGGGTTCAATTGGAGCAATCAGAATCCTATCAGCAAAGCACTGGTGGACTAAATTTAGATGACTCTCCCTCATCGCCTCCTCCCATTAGTGGAGTTAATTCTGGGAAAGGAAGGGAAAGAGGCAATCTGGGGTGTTCTGGAGGAATGATCCAGCATGGCAGAGTTCACACCACACAACCCCACACACACACCACTATCACCACATTCAGATTCAATGAGCCAATATACGTACCACTCCAACAACTAAAGTCAAGTTTCTGAAAAGAGCAAATTTCTCATCCCCAGAGTCCTCCCACCCACTCAAAAACAGGTGGATGGGGGTTGCTGGGCTTTAGTAATGGCTACAGCCCCTACCTTATGTCCTGTGTGGGGCAGATCACCACAAACAAAAGGTATGTCTCAAACAAGGTAGCAATTCACCTTTTGCATCTTGCACACAAAGGCTGATGGGACAGTTCTGAAAGAGGACCACACAGTCGCCCCCTGAGCAGCCTGGGCTCTGATACTTGGATGAGGCATCTTTTCAAATAGCTAGGGAAATGCCCTTTGGAAGGGGAGACAAGCTATTATGGATCCCCAGAGCTCAGCATGAATGTTCACCCTTCTCTTCTGATGGTGTGCACCCTGCAAACTGCAGTCATCCTGAGAGGCCAAGCCATGCCCAAGAGGTCAGTGAGAGAAAGGCCTGGAAGAATAGCTCTTGTCCTGCTGAGTCAGCAGCTGCTATGCAGTCAGTGGGAATGGCTGCTCCTTCTCTCCTGGTGTGCTGAAACTCAATCAACGAGGAAGCTGTTTTCTTCACATTCACTTTCTCTGTGCTGTCATTCCTCACAGCCTGCACCTGCAGCTCTTGGTTTTGTGCCTGGATAGCTATGTCCCCCCGGGGGCAACTCTGAGAAAATGGCTGGCAAACATGGAAGCCTATTCCTCCAGCTTGCTTGCCCAGTCCCTTGGTACAGTTTAAAGGTATCGTCAGCGTTCTCAGGACAGACCAAACCAAAGCAACCTTTTGGGAGACTTGATGTCACATCTCTGCCTATCCTCCTATCGTCACCTGACCCACTCACCTGTCCATTCTCCAACAAGATTTTTATCTGGAAACCCTTCTTAAATAATTTTTACTGAGGGCTGGGAATGTAGTTTGCTGATAGAGTGCTTATCTAGCCTGTGTGGTTTAATCCCCAGTTTAATTTCCAGTACTGGAAAATCGGCCTAGGACAGCCTCCTGTTTCAGAACCCCTTTCTCATTGTTTGCTACTAAAAAGGGAGTAGGCAACCCTTGGTTTATAAAACCTGGATGCTGTGGATCTAACTAAACAGGCAGACCCTGGAGTGAGGAAAGGGGACAGATTCATATTGCTTCTTTAAACTAAAGGCAAAGAAGTGGGAGTCTCAAGGGAGCCGAGAGTGGTGACCAGACAGAAGTCGAGAGCCGGAGGGGTGGTGGGGTAGGTGGCAGCAGGAAAACTGGCGACTGCGTTAGACCTTCGGTACACCCCTGCACATGCAAACACTGTGCGGGTGTGAGGTTTGGAGCAAAGAGAATGGAATGAAAAGGCTGCTTGAGAGACTGCAGAGAAGAAAAGCACCATGGGAAGACAGATGATCCTGAACCTGAACTCAGGCAGTAGTGGGAGGAAGCTCTTTAGCCAGAAAAGACTAAGGATGACGCTGATCATCGTGAACCCATATCACATACACATACCCACACAATACACACACCACACAGGTCACAAACATACACACACACACACACACATATACCCCTACACAAACACTCACACACATACCAATCCACTGAGAGACTTAAAGGAATAAAACCGGCTGGAGAGGTGATTCAGGGGTTAAGAGCACTTATTGATCCTGCACAGGACTAGGGTTGGGTTCCCAGCACCCACATGGCAGCTCACAACTGTCTGTAACTCCAGTTCCAGGGGATCCAACACCCTTTTCTGGCCTTGTGGGCACCAAGCACACACATGCTGCACATACATACGTGCAGGTAAAGCACTCATACACATAAAATAAATAAACATGCCTCTCTGAGCTCTGGATTAGTCATGAAATTATGAACTTGAAATAATTATTGAAGGAGAAGGTCTAAAATTATCCCCAAGAAAATATTCAAAACTATCCACAATACAAGAACAGCATTTCCCAACAATCCTCCATGAGTGGGCTCTTGCAACAAAACAGGGAGCAAACAAGAGGATGCACTTAGAACAAGCTAAGGCAGTATATTCCAAAGCCACAGTGGCGGTGGGCTTACCACAGGCATCCTTTCCCCACTCATGACACAGGTGCATGACTGATCCAGACCTCATGGGGGAGGGGGGGCATGTTTTATGCCTTTCTTTTTTTATATAAAAAAGGCTTATTAATTTTATGTGTATGAGTGCTTTACCTGCATATATATATACATATATATATATATATATGTACTGTGTGTTTGCTTGGTGCCCGCAAGGCCAGAAGGGGGTGTTGGACCAACCCTGGATCTGCACAGAATCAGTAAGTGCTCTTAACCCCTGAGTCACCTCTCCAGCCCCTGTTTTATTTCTTCCTGTTTCCTCAGCCCATGACAGAGTCAGGGTAGCCCTGGGACTCCCTCCCATCTCCCTCATTAACCTCGGGACTCAGCAGCAAGTGCTGATAGCCTTGCCCTGAGCACCCTCTCCTCTGTCCCACTGTCAGGCTCCTCTCCTGTGTGCCCGGAGTCCCAACACTGGATGTTCCAGGGTCACAAGATCTAAGACAGGCAGGGACACTGCTGGGTATGTCTCTGAATCCACACCTGCCACCGCATAACACCTTCTGCCTTTCCGATCTTTAAACCACAAACAATGATTCACTACAAACTGTTCGACTGAGCCTAATCCCTGTTTGTTTGCCTGTCTCTCCCTGATTCCATCCCTCCCTCTTTCCCATTCCTCCTCTCTCTTCTGGTCTCAACAATTCCCCTTTTCCTTTCTCCCCTCTCCCAGTACTAACCTCCTTGATCAAACTGGCCTATGTCTCTAAAGAAAATGGCACAGGAAATTTGACAACACAGTAACTGACACATCATAATGCAGTTTTTGCTGTTGAGTGCTTTCTATTTCTTTGCTATTATAAATAACCATGTAGTGAACATTATTTTAGATTTTTATCTACATCTCTGAGTAATTCCTTCAGGCTGCTGTACTCCCTAGAGATAGCATTTTAAACACATTTTAAAGATGTGATATATTTGGGAAAAATCATTTTTACAAGAGTGCTGTACAATCTTGTCTTGTGACAAGATTTCAAGTTCATACCAACTTCAGGTATAAAATAGAGCTATACATATTTCTCTGGGGTCCCTGAAAACTCACATTCTGGAATATTCTGCAGATTTCTTGTTTGTAGAGGGCATGTCTAATCCCCTTTCCTTCACAATTAAATATGAGTTCATACGTTGGTTTGATGTCAACACAGATCTGCATCAAACATTGCCAAATGCAAATAGAATTGACCTTGGTCAAGACCCTGTTGATTTAAGCTCAATTTGGGCAAAAAAAACAAATAGGGGGCTAGAGAAATGGCTCAATGGTTAAGAGCACTGGCTACTCTTGCATAGGACTCGGGTTCATTTCCCAGCACCCACATGGTGGCTAACAACAGTCCTTAACTCCAGATCCGGGGGCTCTGACTCCCTCTTCTGACCTTCACGGCATTGTATGTATGTGGTACGTTTACATAAATGCAGGCAAAACACCCATACACATAAAATACAAATTTTTAAAAATCCAAGTAAGTTGCACATTTTCAAATACCATCAGCCAGAATATGCTCAAAGATTATTCTAACACCCATGCATTCTCTACCCAGACAATACTAAGCAACTTTCAACTCTCTTCCACATTGCCTTCAGTCCTGTATTTCCTCCCTTAGGGCAAACATGGGCCATGATGCACATCCATATTCTTTTATCTCATTTGTGACAGGTTCCAGCGGGCTGCTCCCTCCCTATTATCCAAATGTCAACATGAAAACACCAAGCATTATGTTCTCTACATGTTGCAATGTATGCCTGCAGACCTTGGCGTAACTTTCTCAATAATTAAAATGTTTAGCTACGAGGTGAGTGTCAGGGGGCTATTTTTAGGTCCACACAAAGGAATATGAATAAAGGCCTCTGTGCTAGTTTTATTCTGTTGCTATGACAAAACAGTATGATGAAAGCAACGTGGGGAAGAAAGTGTTTATTTTGTTTACACTTCCAGGTCACAATCCATCAATGAGGGAAAGTTAGAGCAGGAACTCAAGGCAGGAATCTGGAGACAAGAACCTTGGAGGAAAGCTGCTTCCTGACTCTGTCTGGCTCAATGACAGACTTAGGCTTAACTAACTTTCTTAGACACTCCAGGACCACCTGCCTAGGGATGGTCCACTCACAGTGGACTACCTGCCCAGTGCATCAATGAACAATTGAGGGAATTCCTCACAGACCAACCTGATAAACACAAGTACTCAGCTGGGACTCTTTTCAGGTAATCCTAGGCTGTGTCAAGCTGACAATTAATGCAAAGACAGTCTCCCAGATCATTTAGGTACACCTGGAATGTCACAGACTAATATGGGGTATATACATGCCAATCAAATAATCACAGTACATTTGTAATAAAGGCATTTCTGCAGTTGTAGTATTGGTACGTGTGAGCAGGTGGGTGGGAGAGTGGATGGTAGAGCCAGAGAATAAATCCATGACACAACACACAAAGACAAGAGGCCTTATTAATGGTGCGTCTGTAAACTACTGCACCATAACAAATACAGTAGTAATCTCAGTTACAAATAAGACATGTGCCAGGTATGGTGGTACACACCTTTAATCCTAGCACTTGGGAAGTAGAGGCAGATGGATCTCTGTGAGTCCAAGGCCAGCCTGGTCTACATAGTGAGCTCCAGGCCAGCTGAGGCTACAGGGAGATCCTGTCTCAAAACAAAAACAAAAACAAACAAACAAAGAAAAAATAAATAAGATAAGCTTGCAAATTTCTCACTCAGGGACTAGAAGTTTGCTAGTCATTGACCCTGGTTTTGCCCAGGCTTAGAGACTACAGAGCAGATTTGGTTCAAGTCTATTCCATGCATCTGAGGCCTCCTTAGACCTGCCACTACATAGTTATCACAGAGGGAAGAGGGAGCAAGCAGGCAAGAGACAAAACCTAACATTAAGCCTCTGCTTACATCATGTGAACTAACACACTGTTGGCCAAAGGTGTGACGCAGAGTGAAGCCAAAATCAAGATTAAAAAGGAAATACAAAATTCTTCTGCAGATGGAATGAGACTAATAAACTAATCTACCACAAGCTAGATCTTGAAGAACTGAGGAATGTTCTAGACAGAGGCGGAAGGAACCAGTGGTCCCTGGAGAGAAACCACATCAAGGAAAAGTAGAGCCACACAAAGACAAAGTGCACATTGCGGAAGCTGTGGGTGGTTTGAGGGCAGAAGCTCAAAAGAAGCAGCTCAGCGGGGGAGGCAGAGCAGCTATAGGAAGCTGAGGTATGAAAGGGAGGCGGTGGCTAGTATCTCAGAACAGGAGGAATCCCAAAAGATCTAGACAAATTGGTGCATGGTTGGAGTTCTGCTCTCTTTGTTGGGTCTTCAGAGGGCTCCTGCCTTGTTTCTTGGGGTATTTACTATCGGATGATGGAAAAACAAATGAATGAATGAATGAATGAATGAATGAATGAATGAATCCTCCCATCATCCATCTGTGCTATCTAGACAATCAATACTACTTTTACTTTGTCAAAGAATTTTAAAAGCCACTCTAAAGGGCTGGGGCTTAGTGATAGAGAACTTGCCTAGCATGTGCAAGCCCCTAGGGCCAATTCCCAGTACTGCCAAAAATAAATAAATAAATACATAAATAATAAATAAATAAATAAATAAATAAATAAATAAATAAGGGGCTGGGAAGATGGCTCAGTCAGTAAAGTATTTGTCATGCAAGCATGAGGACCTGAGTTCTGATCCCCCAGAACCCACATAAAACCTGAAGAGAGGTGTGTGTCTGTAATGTCAGAGCTGGAAGGTGGAGCTTGTTGGCCAATCTGACCCAATCAGTGAGCAACCTTGTCCAGAGAAAAAAGGTGGAGAGCAACTGAGGAAAGTGCCTGACATTTTCCTCTGGCCTCCACACGCACACATCTACATATACCTATGCACATAAATCTGCACACACGTGTGCGCACACACATCACGCACACACACACACACACACACACACACAAAAGCATAAAAAGGAAAACACACTAGCTCCTTTTCCTCATCATCTCTACTGCCCAGCATGGATCTAGTAAATCCTTACTGTATATGACCAAGAAACAGAAAACAACTAAGAAGCCTCCCTTTTTCTTTTCCTATTTTTCAAAATTATTGTAGCTTCTGGTAAGGTATATTTATTGCCAGAATGGCACAAAATGGTGTGAATATTCACTTCCTGTCCCCAGAAATAGCTGCTTTTCATTTTGATGTATAACTTTCCAGATTACATGTAATATAATTACATAAATAGAATCATATGTCCTATCATTACTTAGCTGTTAAGAACAAGTTGAAAACATAATCTGTCATATCCTTTTTAATGACTGTACAGTATTTCATTGACTATGTCATATTATTTTATCAGTCTCCAATTTTCACCACTTGGAATAATTCTCTGTATCATACATTTTTGCTTACTTATCTAGGTAATTTTTCTAACTATATTGCTAGAATTAGAATTCAATGTTCATGTATATCTTTATAAAATGTTCATATCGATTGTCAAGCTTCCTGCCAGAATGGCTGCACCTATATGTGTTCCCCACACTGGTGTTTGTGTATGGCCTTCCTCAAAACTGACAACACTGGATATTTTTCTAATTTGTTTTTTTAATTTTTTGTTTATTTAATTTTATTTTATGTGTATGACTGTATTGCCTCCGTGTATTTGTGTACCCGTGTTGTGCAATGCCCAAGGAGGCCAGAAGAGGGCATCAGATCCCCTGAAACTGGAGTTACAGACGCTTGTTAGCCACCACGTGAGCGCTGGAAACCAAACCCAGGTCCTCTACAAGAGCAGCCAGTACTCTCTCATATGGTACAACAGTATACCAGACCTTCTTGCTCCTCTAACTGTAACTTAACACCCACTGATGAACTCTTCCCTATTCCTCCACACACACTCCCTCCACCTGTGGTAACCACCATTCTACTCTTGTCCTCTCCCCCTCTCTCCTTCCCGTTTTTCCTCCCCATCCCTCTCTTTCCCTCTCCCAGACCCCCCTCTCATGCTGAGTGACCCCAGCCCTCTACTCTTAGGTTCTATGAAATTAGCTTTTTCAGACTCCAACACGTGAGGCCACACCTCACTTATCTTGCCTGACTTGTCAATCTCCAGTTCCGTTCGATCATCACAAATGATGAGATTTCATTCTTTTTATTGAGTAGCATTCCCTTGCAAATATTTACCACATTTTCTTTATTCACTCAGCCATTAATGGACACATCGATTATTTCCATTTCTTGGCTGATAGGAATATTGCTGAAACAAACAAAAGAAGAGGCTGCATCTGCCACACAGATTTCTTTCGTATATGTACCCAGGGCGGAATTACAGTGCAATATGGTAGTTCTATTTTTCAGGATCTTTAAAGTATTTTATGTGTACGAGTGTATTGCTTGCATGTGTCATGCATGCCTGAGAAGGACAGAAGAGGGTGTCAGATCCCCTGGAACTGGAGTTACAGACAGCTGTTAGCTGCCATGTGGGTGCTGGGATTCGAACCTGGGTCTTCTGGAAGAACAGCCAGTGTTTTTACCTGCTGAGCCATCTCTCCAGGCCCTATTTTTCAGGGTTTTTTTTTAAAGGAATCTCCAATGTTTTCTGCAATAACGATACAAAGTTACATTCCCATCAACAGTGTGCAAGTGTTTTCTCCACATCCTCAACAACACTTGTCTTTTTTTTTTTTAATAATTTTTACTGGGTGAGGCAGAGTCTCACTGTATTATGATTTGCATTTCACTGATGATTAGTGATGTTTAGTATTTTTCATGCATGCAGGTCCATTTGTATGTCTTCTTTAGAGAAATGCTTATTTATATCTATTGTATCGAGTTGTTGGAATTGCATATGTATTCTGGATATGGACTCTGTAGATGTAAGAATGGCAACTGTCTTTCGTTTTGTACATTGCCTCTGTACTCTTGATTGTTTCTTTTGCTGTGCAGAAACTATTTGATATAATCCTAATAATTTTTGCTTTTTTTCCCTCCGTTTTTAGGATCTTGTCAAAAAAAAAAAATCCCTTGCCCATTCCAATGTCCTGATGCAGTTGTCCTGTGTTTCCTTCTTTTTTTTAAAGTTATTTTTATTTTATGTGTACAAGTGTATTGCCTGTATGTATGTGAGTGCACCTGTGTCCTGCAGTGCTGCAGAGGTCAGAAGATGGTGTTGGAGTCCCCTGGAACTGGAGTTAAGGACAATTCCTAGCCACCATTGAACCTGGGTCCTCTGCAAAAGCGGTCAGAGCTCTTAACCCCTGAGCCATCTCTCCAGGCCCGCCCTGTGTTTTCTTCTATTAATTTTCATAGCTTCAGATCATACATTTAAATCTTTAATTCATTTTGAGTTGGTATTTGTAACTGATTGTTTTGCACATTGCCAATGTGAATAGTTTATTTCACTTTTTAGTAAACTGAAACAATGACTTTAAATTTGTATTTTTTAATATTTTATTATTTTTATTTTATGCGTATGAGTGTATTGCCTGCATGTATATGAGTGCACCTGTGTCATGCAATGCCACAGAGGTCAGAAGAGGGTTTCGGATTCCCCTGAAACTGGAGTTAAGGATGGTTCATAGCAGCCATGTGGGTGCTGGGAATCGAACCCGGGTCCTCTGCAAGAGCAGATATATATATCCCAGCACTCTAGATGCAAAGGTAGGCAGATCTCTGTAAGATCAAGGCCAGCCTGGTCTACATAGCAAGTTCCAGGCCAACTGGGATGCTACATAAAAAAAAAAGCTATTAAAAAATTCCATGTTAAACTTCATGTTGACATGCCTGACAATTACCTGAAGTGAGTGGTATTTTTTATAAATAAAAGTACCTTAAAATTGACTCTGAGGAATCTAATCACAAATATCCAATTGGTGTATTTTGGAATAGATCAAACTCCACTGATAACATGGAAAACATTGTGAATCTATGTCCTCCTCCACCCTAAGCAACTTTCCCTCATGATTTTATGAAATCTTATTAAAAATACCATTTCTGTGTTATTTAAATTAGCTTCAAAAAGGTGCAATTTGTAATACTAAATTGCAAGGCATTTTATAATATAAAAGTCTTGAATAAAATATTAGTAAGTCATACCCAGAAGTGTATTAGAACTGTGCATCATAACCCAGTAGGGTGTATTCTGGGAAGAGTGGTTGGTTCAAGACAGATTTCTTAGCATTGAAATCCATCAGGTGGTAAATGGGGTAAAAAATGCATATGGCCATTTCAATATATGTCAGAATGCATTAAAACATAATGTCTATTTCAGAAGATGATAGCGACAGTGACAGAAATAACAATGACAACTTAGAAAGTAAGGCTAAGGTCACTTTTTAAAAACCATAATCCACAAGCATCAAACGTGTGTAGGTATGTATTTGTGGATTTTTTTTCTTGTTGCTGTTGTTTGCTTGTTTTAGTTTTGGTTTTGTTTGGTGGGTTTTTGTTGTTGTCATTTTTTTGTTTTGTTTTGTTTTGTTTTGTTTTGTTGTTGTTTTGGGTTTTTTGAGATCAGGTCTTTCTGTAGCTACTGCTGTCCAGGAACTAGCTATGTAAACAGGCTGACCTCAATCTCACAGAGATCTACCTGCCTCTGTCTCTCCAGTGCTGGGATTAAAGGCCTATACCAGAGTGCCCAGCCAGCTTATTTTTTGAGACAGGCTATCACACTGAACCTGACCCTTACCAATTGACCAGAATGGGTGGCCAGCAAGCACCACAGATCCTTTTGTCTCTGACTTTCCAGTGCTGGGATCACAAGTACACATCACCATGTCTGGCTTTTATGGGGATGCTGGGAATCCAAGCTCAGGTCCTCATGTATACATAGCAAGCCCTTTACCAAAGGAGTCATCTCCTCAGCTCCAAAAGCAGCAAACTTAATGATAAGTCATTAAACCAAGCGTACACGTGCATGCCTATAATCCTAGAAACTCAGAAGGCTGAGGCAGGAGGATCATAAATTTAAGGTCAGCCTGGGTGACATAGCAAGACCTTGAATCAAAAGAAACAAACACAAAAAAAATGTAAACATTGAAGGAATCTCTAATAATTGGGATGTTCAATATTTCTGCTGTAATCAATTTTTTTCCGTAGTCATAGAACAAAGCCATTAGGCAAGAAAAAAAAATGAGGAGACAGATACTAACAGAAGCAGCTAATTATCTTTATTTCTAGGCTATATTCCTTTCCTCCTAGAACATCCTTAAAAAAATTATTGACTCTAATAAGAAATCAATAAGGTAGCTCACACACGTACACATACAAAAATATATATACAATTCTATGACCTTATCTTTTTTATATTTTATTTATTATTTTTATTTTATGTGTATGAGTGTATTGCCTGCATGTATGTGAGTGCACCTGTGTCATGCAATGCCATGGAGGTCAAAAGAGGGCTTTGGATTCCTCTGGAACTGGAGTTAAGGATGGTTCTTAGCCGCCATGTGGGTTCTGGGAATCGAATCCAGATCCTCTGCAAGAGCAGTCAGTGCTCTTAACCACGGAGCCATCTCTCCAGACCTTATTATCTTTTAACAATAACTAGTTAGAAAATGCACTGAAGAAAAAGGAGATTCCATTTATAATTTCATAACCGTAAAATATCTTATGACTTGAATCTGAAAATGTCCCTCACAGGCTTTTGTTTTGTGTGTCTGTTCCCAGTAGTTGACTATATTTGGGGAGGCTGTGAGCCTTTAGAGGGTGGGGTCTGGATGGTGGAAGTATGTCACTAGGGATACACCTTTGAGGGTTATAGACTAGCCCCTAGTTTCAAATTGTTTCTTTTCCTGTTGCTGTGATAAAATGCCCTGACAAAAGCAACTTAAAGAAAGGCAACTTTATTGTAGCTCACAGCTCATGGTGGCAAGTCATGGCAGCAGGAGCTTGAAGCAGCTGGTGACATTATGTCTACAGTCAGAAAGAGAGAGCAATGAAGGCATAATGCTGCTTGGTTCCCTTTCCTCTGTGTATACAGTCCAGGATCCCAGCCAGCAAAAGGTGCCTCCAACAGTGGGCGGGTCTTCCCACTTCAATTAACATAATCAAGATAATCTCCCTAGACATACCCAAAGGCCCATCTCTCAAGTGATTCCAGATGCTAGCAAGTTGACAGCATGAGGCAGATGCTTTCTGTTTCCTAGGTGACTGGTATATAAACAGCCCTCAAGTCCCCACCACCACAGATGGAGCCAGCCCACCATGGCTTCCCCACTACGATGGAGGGAAACTTCTAAAACCATGAGGCAAAATAAGATTTTTTTCTCCCTTAAAAACGCAAAAGTAACAAATACATACCTGTATGTAATTATGACCAGACATGTAGACAACTTATATGAAGAAAACTATAAAATATTTTGAAAGAGAGAAACAAGAAAATTAAAAAAGGGGGCTGGAGAGATGGATCAGCAGTTAAGAGCACTGGCTACTCTTGCAGAGGACCAGGGTTCAATTCCCAGCACCCACATAGCTAGCAACTGTCCACAACTACAGTTCCAGGGGAATTTGATGCCCTCTTCTGACCTCTGCAAACATTACATGATATAGGTGCATTCATATACATTTAAGCAATACACTCATACACATAAAATCAAAACAAATAAAATATTTTTAAAGGAAAATTTAAAAAGTTGGAGTGGTATCACACTGCCCAGGATGAATATAGCTTTTTCTTTCTCATTTTGTGAATTTAATATAGTTTCAGTCAAAATCTATACAGAATTTTTTTTAAATAATGCTTACTATGAGAATGCATGTGGGGTCAGGTGAAGTGACACACATCTTTAATCCCAGCACTCAGGAGGAAGAGGCAAGCAGATCTCTATGAGAGCAAGGCTAGCCCAGTCTACATAGTGAGCTCCAGACCAGCTGGGGTTATAGGGAGACCTTTTCAGCCTGGGGAGCTGGCTTAGTTAATAAAACACTTACCACACAAGCATGGGGACCAGTTTGGATCCCCAGCACCCACATGTAAACTAGACTAGTGTGACAGCCTACCTATAATCCCAGTACACAGAGGCAAAGACATAGGATTACTGGGACAGGCTGCAAAGCTAGAATAGTCAAATTTGGTGAGCTCTGGATTAGGAGAGCGACCTTGCCTCAGCAAATAGAGGATGGTCAAGGAAGATACCCAGCAATAAACCTCTGATCTTTTCACACACGAGCCCACACATGTGAACATGAACACACACATGCCTACCACACACACGCATACATGAAAAAAAGAATGCATGTGTGAAATAAAGTCAAGAAATTTTGGGATGAGCTCACAGCCACACAGAAGGCTCAGCAGTTAGGAACACTGGTTGTTCTTGTAGAACACCCATGTTCGTATCCCAGCACCCACATGGCAGCTAACAACTGTCCGTAACTCTAGTCCCTGGGGATCCGACAGCCTCTTCTGATTCTGACCTTTGCGGGCATTGAATGACATGGGTGCACTTACCTACATACAGGCAATACACGCATACACATTAAAAAAAAAAAAAAAACCTACATTCCCCGTTTTTCCTTGCAGCTAGAGGTGTTCAGATGCCTAAGTTCTGGCCAGTGAAGACAATTGGTTGCTGCAGCATTCAAAAATCTTTCTTAAGAAATCACTTATCGGGGCTGGAGAAATGGCTCAGAGGTTAAGAGCACTGGCTGCTCTTGCGCAGGTTCAAGTCCCAGCACCCACATGGCAGCTAACAATAGCCTGTAACTCGAGTTCCAGAGGAATCCCATGACCTCTTCTGATCTTGGTGGGCACTACATGAGACGGATGCACTTACATACATGTAGACAATACATTCATATACAAAAAATATATATTAAAAAAAGAAAGCCCTTGTGGGGCCAGCAAGATGGCTCAATGGGTAAGAAAGCTTGCCACCAAGCCTGACGATCTGAGTTCAACCCCTGGGACCCACAAGGTGGAAGGAGAGAACAGATTCCTAAAGGGTGCCCTCTGGTCTCCACATGCTATGGAACACACACAGAACCACGCATACACACACATACATACATACATACATAAATGAATAAATAAATAAATAAATAAATAAATAATGCAATGCTTTAAAGAAACAATATGCACAGCTTTTCTTCTTCTGGCCCCTGTATCTATTCTGCTGCTTGGAACATAAATTATGAAGATGAAGTTCATAGCCTGGTAATAGTGACAGCAGAAAGCCAGAAGGAACTGGGTTCTAGAGGTTTTAATGCAAGACAGAAAACAGCCTTAGATTAACCTGGGGCTTACCATCAGAGAGAAATGAACTAACCAGTTTAAACCATTATTGTTTGGGGTTCTCATTGTTCATATATGAATTTAATCCTATTAAGATGACCTTTCAGATTTTTCCCATGCTTGCATAATTAAATCTAGACCTGTAGAAATAGACAAGCACACACTGTACATACTTTTTTAAAATATTTGTTTTCATTATTTTGAATGATGTATATACGTGTGTCTGAATGTGTGTGTACAGGTACACGTGAGTGCCCAACAAGGCCAGAGGCATTTGGACCACTTGAAACTGGGGTTACAGATGTTTGTGGGTCACTTGACATAGATGCTGGGAACTGAACTCAGGTTCTTTCAAGAGCAGTACGTGCTCTTAACTGCTGAGCCATTTCTCTAGCCTCACATTTTATATATAATTTCTGTTATTCTTTTAGGGAAGAAAGAAAAACTTTGTTTTGTTTCCCTCAGTCAATTAGCACTGTAAAATGTTACTCATCTCAATCAGTACAGGTCTGACTCACACCATTTTTTAAATTTTTTTTAAAAATTGTATTTATTATTTTTATTTTATGTGTATGAATGTATTGCCTGCATGTATGTGGGTGCACCCGTGTCATGCAGTGCCACAGAGGTCAGAAGAGGGTGTTGGATTCCCCTGGAACTGGAGTTAAGGATGGTTTGTAGCCGCCATGTGGGTGCTAGGAATCGAACCCAGGTCCTCTGCAGGAGCAGTTAGTGCTCTTAACCGCTGAGTCATCTCTCCAGCCCCCTAACTCACACTTTTTGATGTCCTTGAAAAGTGCCCAAATTTACTTCCCCACCCTCCCATTAGAGGACATTGCCTTTGTTTCCACGGTTCCTATTAACTAGTGATAGACATGCTTTCTTGTGTAGCGGTGCTCTAAGTCTAAAGAACAGAATCCTAGCAGTAGGTCAGCTGGGTGAAGGAGAGTGTGTGTTTTAATTTTTGATAAATGCTATTAGTTTGCTTTCCAGAAAGCCTGCAACACCTCGACTCCCATTAGCAATATATGAGAAAAATGGTTTCTCTGCAACCCCACCAGCAATAGCTCCTTTTTAGTTTTTAGAAGCCTGGTGAATGTGAAGTGTTGTTGCTTGAATTTGCTTCTCCTAGATTGCTATTAATTGGTATCTGGTAATACAAGACTCCTACCTCCTCATAGATTTTCCAGCCGTTCATTATTTCCTTTAACAAGATTACTTTGTCCAAATCAAAACCTGATGGGATTCTAAATGGAACTGCAATAAATTGATATATAGATTTGAGAAAATTAAAATTTTTGTATTAAGCCTTCCTATCTAAGCACATGGTCAACTTTTTATTGGATTATGCTTCTATGTATTTCAGTATGCTTTATAGCTTTGAATATAGTTGTTTCTATGCTTTTCTTGCTAAATTTATTCTTTTTTTTTTTTTTGAGATAGGGTCTCATGTAACCCAGGCTGGCTTCAAACTCCCTCTATAGCAAAGGATGACCTTGATTTATTGATCCTCCTGATTTCACTTCCCCACTGATGCATCACCATACCAGATTTTATGTGGTGCTAGAGATGAAACCCAGGCCTTCATGCATGCTAGGCAAGCACCCTACCAACTCAAGCCACATCCTTAGCCCATGAGTTCCTCCACTTTCATCCTCGGTTGGGTGTACAATTGTCCAATGCTTTATCCCTAACACTCAGAATAGGGCAAATGCTAGGAAAATGAATATATATATATAATATACATACATATGCATTTTTCAAGAATGAGGAAATGGTCAAACCTTGAGTTCAGCCATGATCAAATAAGGGTTCCAATAAGTGGGTTTTTTTTTTAATTTGTTTTGTTTTGTTTTGTTTTTTGGTCTTTTTGAGTCAGGGTCTCCCTATAGCCCCAGCTGTCCTGGAACTCACTATGTAGACCAGGCTGGCCTTGAACTCACAGAGATCCACCTGCCTCTGCCTCCCAAGAGTGTTGGGATTAAAGACGTGTGCCACCCATACCCAGCCCTTAATCCATTTTTCACACTAACTTTAGAGAAATTTGTTTGTTCTTTGCTTTATTTTGCTTTGCATTTTGTGTTTCAAAGGCTCTCTCTCTCTCTCTCTACCAAAACTTAGAGCAATACACATCCTGGGCAAGTGCTCTACCACTGAGCTAAATCTTCACACTAGAGTAATTGTTTCTAGACTATAAATCCAATAGTACATTCACCATTCTTCCTGTTTAAAAATACATAATGAGCCAGGCGTGGTAGTGAACACCCTTAATCCCAGGACTTGGGAGGCAGAGCCAGGTGGATCCCTGTGAGTTCAAGGTGAGCCTGATCTCCATATCAAATTCAGGCTAGCTGTGGCTACAGGGAGACCCTGTCTTAAAAAGACCAAAAAAAAAAAAAAAGGCATAGTGTCACATGTCTTTAATCCCAGCACTCGGGAGGCAGAGGCAGGCAGATCTCTGTGAGTTCAAGGCCACCCTAGTCTACATAGTGAGTTCCAGGACAGCTGGGGCTACAGGGAGACCCTGTCTCAAAAAGACCAAAAAAAAAAAAAAAAAAAAAAAAAAAAAAAAAACGTAATGAGGAATCATCAGGGTCAATGAGATGGCACAGCAGGTAAAAGTGCTTGTTATACAAGCCTGACAACCTGAATTCAACACCTGGAACCCACATAAAGATGGAAGGAAAGAACTGACTCCACAAAGTTGTCCTCTGACCTCCACATCCAGACATGTGCCCAAGCACACATGTCATACACACATACATACATACATACATACATACATACATACATACTACACAATAATAAGAAGAATATTAAAAATACTCTTTAAAAAGTATTATAATATTGCCTTGCTTCTAGGATCCAGCTTTGCTAGGTGAGTTCCTAGGGGTTTCAACATCTGTTCTATGGTTGGTAGAATCTATATCTGGACAGAACCAATTCTTGGGACTCCTGGGGAGAAGTCAGTTCCTGTTTTAAGGACTCCAGTAAGGATTCAAAGACGATCTTTTCAGGTTCATATGTACAGTTTTCCTTAAAACTGTCTATTCTCAGCCAGGCATTGTGGCACATGCCGGTAGTCCCAGCACTTGGGAGGCAGAGGCAGGCAGATCTCTTGAGTTCAAGGCCAGCCTGGTCTACATGGTGAGTTCCAGGACAGCTGGGGCTACAGGGAGACCCTGTTTAAAAAAAAAAAAAAAAAAAAAAAAAAAGACTGTCTATTCTCTGACTATGGAACTAGTTCAAATGTTGCTAAAAGCTGGTAATAGTGTTCATCCCACTTCTCTGCTGAGTGTTACCTACAAGAGGGCTTAATGCCTCGTGTCTGCTGGATGAAAGGATGAGTTCTCTGAAAACTGGTTTGCAGATCTACACCTGAGGAAGTAACCAGCAGATCTGGATGGGGAGAGGTTCCTTCTTAGATGACTTCCCATTCAAATTCTTCAAAGCTGGGACTGGGCAGTAACAGTGGTGATGATAATGTGGCATAATGGCTGTCCTTCCATGTATTCCTCCTTCTCCTCAAAGCCTGTCATCTCCCGAGGCTGAGGTTATAGAATGACCTCTCTAACCATGTAGCTCAAGGTTGGGTAGCAGATAGCACCCTTTTAGCATAAGACTCAGGAAGAATATATCCATTTATTTAGCAAATATATGCCAAATAGATACTGCTCTAGGTCTAGCCTCATGATAAGGATGGATGGACAATAAACAAGTAAAATAGTGATCATTCTACAGAAACAAAAGAGGGAAAAGAGAGTGTGCACAGGGAAGAGATTAGCAATAAAATGATCACGAAAGTACTCCCTGACAGGTTGCTATTTGATTAAAGACCTGAAGGAGGGAAAGAAACAAACCACAAAGCTCTCTGGGAAGAGAGAAGAATAAATGTACAGATCCTGGGTTTAGAATGTGGTAGAATATTCATGAGTTCAGGGAAGCCAGTATGTCTAGAGCTGAGTGAATGAAGGGAAGAACATCAGGGAATTGGGTCAGGAAAGTAACTGACCAAGATCATTTAAGATCGTCTTGGCCTCTATAGAACTTTCTACACATCCCAGGAATAGAAAAGATGGTGATACTCGGACAAATTCTCACTGTATTTTGAAAGCAGGGCTGATAGAATTGGCTAACCAATTGAATGCAGAGTGAGAGAACAAGAGACAGGTCTAAGATAACTCCAGGGGCTGGGAAGATGGCTCAGTGGGTAAAAACCTGAGTGTGGTCCTGAGCACCTACATAAAAGCCCAGCTGGATGCAGTAGCACGGGTCTGTAGTCCTAGTGCTCCTACAGTAAGATGGAAAGCAGACCAGGAGAATTCCTGGAGGCTTGTGGTCCAGCTAGCCTGCTGTGCACAGTGGCAAACAAGAGACTGTCTCAAATAAGAGGAAGTTGAGAAGCAACACCTGAATGTGTCCTCTGACCTCCCCATGCATGATGTGGCAGGCATGCACAGAGAAGGACTTAGGGGAGAAAGATAATAAAAAGGTGATTCCAAGGTTTTTAGCCTGAGCACTGAAATCATAAAATTGTTACTTCCTATCATGGAGAAGCTCTAAGATGAGCAAGTTTTGAAGAACTATAGAATTTTATTTTGGAATGGCACATCTATAAGACAGCTAAAGAAGGCATCAAGCAAGTAATTAGATGCATAAGCCAAGAGTTTTGGGGAGAAACCTGAGTTGGTGATGTAGATTTGGGAGTGTTTAAAGTCACAAGACTGAATGAGCTCATCAGGAAGTCAGTGGCGATACAGAAGGGATTATATTCCTTACTCTTTTGTCTGTGACAAAAATACCTGGCAGAAACCATTTAAAGGAAGAAGGATCTGTTTGGGCTTACAGTTTGGGTCCATGGTTTCAGTCCAAGTTCATGGCTGCTTGGGCTCGAACAGAACAGCACAACAGGAGAGCTTGACAGAGGAAAACTGTTCACCTCATAGCCAACCCAGAAGCAGAGAGAAGAAATAGGAAGAAGCTAGGGCAGCATTCGGGTGTTGGGGACACGACTCAGTAACTTACTTCATCCAACTAAGGCCCCAACTCCTCTCTTTCACTGCCCCCCCCAGTAATGCCACCATATGGCTCCATCAAGGGATTCATCCATCAGAGCCCTCATGATATAGAAATTCCATGACAGAAATTCCATACATAGGGGTGTGCTTCACTAATCTCCCAGGTACTTCTGTGTGTGTGTGTGTGTGTGTGAACAATTCTTCTTGAGAGAGAGAGAGAGAGAGAGAGAGAGAGAGAGAGGAGAGGAGAGAGGAGGCCAGAGATCAATGTACAGTATCTTCCTCAATTGCTCTGTACATTTTAAAAAATTATTTTGGATAATTTATATGTGTACAATGTACTATGATCATATTCACCCCCATTACCCTCTCTCATCCCCATCCTGTTCCTGGTGACCCCCCTGTGTTAGATTGTTTTAGTTGTCAATTTGACACACCTGAGTAGAGGGAGCCTCAGTTGGGGAATTTCCTCCATTGGACTGGCCTGTGATCATGTCTGTGAGGCATTTTCTTGTTTGTTGAGTGATGTGGGAGGGCCTAGCCCACTGTGGGCAGGTGGTCCTGTATTGTATAAGAAAGCAGGCTGAGCACGGAAGCAAGTCAGTAAGCAGCGTTCCTCCATGGCCTATATATACTTCAACCTGCCTCCAGGTTCCTGCACCTCAGTTTCTACCTTGGGCTCCCTCAGTGATGAACTGTGGCCTGAGAGATGTAAGCCAAATAAACCCTTTCTTCCCCAAGTTGGTATTGGTAAGAGTGTTTTGACACAGCAATTGAAAGCAAACTAGAACACCCCCTTTTCTCAACTAGTCCCCCTCCCACATTCATGTTTTGGAGGGCTCTTATGCAGGTGACCACAGCTGCTGCTGTATGTTCATGATTGCAATGACTATGTCATGTCCAGAAGACAGCATTTCACAGCACTTCATCATCTGACTTACATTATTTCCACCCCCTCTTCTATAATGTTCTCTGGATTTGGAAGGGATGATATAGATGTCCTATTTAGAGCTGAGCAATTATACCTTTTTGAGAAAGAGAGAAAGAGAGAGAGAGAGAGACTCTCACTGAATCTGAATCTGGAGCTCACAAATTTGGCTTTCTTGGTCTTTTTGGTCAGTTCTTCCCCATCTCTCCATCTACACATATTTCTTTGGTCTCTGTGACAGTTAGTTTTGGTTGCCATATTGATTAGATTAAGAATTGCCTAGGAGGGACACCTTTAGTCCCAGCACTAAAGGATGCAGAGGCAGACAGATCTCTGTGAGTTCAAGGCCAGCCTAGTCTACATAGTGAGTTTCAGGCCAGCTGGGACCACAGGGAGACCCTGTCTCCAAAAAAGCAAAAAACAAACAAAAAGCAAAACGACCACAGAAAAGCAGTTAAGGGACAGTATTTACAGGAGGGTTTTAATTTAAGGTTTAGTAAATACCTTCACACAAATTATTTTGATATATCACAGTGAAAGATTTATCGTCCTCTTTTTTTTTTTTTTTTTTTTTTTTTTAAAAAAAAAAAAAAAAAAAAAAAAAAAAGACTAAGAACAGACTGATAGGTAGAGAATGGGCGGGAGTGAGCAGGCGTGCGGATGGAGAGCACAAGCGGATGGATGGAGGTACCGAGGCACAGATGGAATTCTCAGCGGGACACAGATTTATTTCGCACAGGGCACCTTTCCCTCCGGGAAGGGAAAGATGTCCAGGAAGGGAAGGGAAGGGAAGGGAAGGGAAGGGGAAGGGGAGGGAAGGGAAGGGAAGGGAAGGGAAGGGAAAGCAGGGAAGGGAAGGGAAAGATGTCAGGGAAAGATGTCCACCCACGTGTTGTGAGCTGGGACTTTATATATGGGGGCTTTAGGGTGTGGAAGGGGGGAATGTTTGGGGGAGAAATCAGGGAGGGGGAAGCAGGTAGGATTAGGGTGTGGAAGTGTTTACTTTTTCCCTCTTAAGAGAAAAACAGCTTCTAAAATCTCTGGTTATCAGGTAGAATCTGCTTATCCTATCTTTGGAGATCAGAGGAGAGGCAGGCTGCTTCTCAGCAGAGTTTGTTTCCCTTGACTCCAAAGGTCAAGGTGAGGTCCCTGTTGGGGAGGGGGGTGTGCTGCTATTTGGAACCCTAACACAGACGATATTGAGGTGGAAGGAAATCAGAAAAAGACAACGAAGCAGAAGCCAACCACAGGAAGTATTTTCAGGAGCAGAGAATCAACTGCACAAAATACTGCAGAAAGGTTGTCATCATCAAGTAGAACTCAATGCTGTAACAGACATCCCCACAGCTCTGTGGTTGTCACTCATGCAAAGCCTATTTGGCAGCAGAAGAGAGGAATGAAACATTGGAACCACTGATTTCTACTCCACGAAGACACTTGGAGCCTCATGTTGACAGACGCTGAATATCTTCATCTTGTGGCTACCAAGTCATTCTGAAAGTCATTTTCCAGCCAGTAAATGGGAGTAAGAAATGAGGATAGCTTATGGGAAGCACATTGATTAGTCTTACAAGAAATGGCACAGTTTATGCTGAATCATTTGAGAGGGGATTAATAAACTACTGATAAAAGTATAAACAGGGACAGGGACATAAAAGACACTGCCACAGCCCTAAGATGATTGCCAGCCACAGATGTTACCACCTCTGGGATGGAAAAGGCAAAAGAAATAGTCCATGAAACTGATTGAAAGAAGAAGACATGCTAGAGAGATGTCTGACCAACGCTTCTAGAGAGAAAAATGGCTGACTCAAAGCAATCCTCCACTGGAAGCCAGGGGGAATCATACATCCAATTCACTCTCTTTTCTTCCATTGACTCAATTTTACCCAAAGCCAAAGGCTTATTGGTAACACACCTAATGGTTAGATTCCCAAGGCAGGAGTAGAGTAGAGAATGGTGTTTATGAGGGTAGAGAAGATAGGTGTGAGTCTAGCTTCCAAGTTACATGCATCCTTTCCACTTGAGTTCCATTGACCAGAACGCAGTCATCTCATCACAACCAATTGCAAATCAGTCTGAGAAATATGATCCAGCTGATACCCAAGAGTAAGTGGAAATTTGGAGAAGAACAAACTCCTTTCTACCACATGGGCCAACAATATGAGAACTGAGAATTGATAATTGGATTTAGCTATATAGAGGCAATTGGTTGTTGTGATAGTTCAATTGTGGTAGAGTGGTGGGCATGAAAGCCTGATTGGAATGGGTTCAAGAGTGAATGGGAGAAGAAAATTGAAGACAGCAATTGTTAAAACAAAAATTGCTAAGCTGGGTATGATGGCACATACTTTAATCCCAGCGCTCAGGAGGCAGACGCAGGCAGATCTCTGTGAGTTCAAGGCCAGCCTGCTCTGCATAGTGAGTTCCAGGCCAGCTGGGGCTACAGGGAGACTCTATCTCAAGAAGACAAAAAATAAATAAATAAAATAAACAAAAATTGCTGTTGGGGTTGGAGAGATGGCTCAGTGGGTAAAGTTAATGCCATGCAAGCATAAGACCTGAATCTGGATCCCCAGCACCCACATAAAAAGCCAGGCATGATGGTGCATGCCTGTAACCCCAGTGCTGGGGATGGATGGGGACAGGAGAACCTGGGGCTTGATTCTCAGTCAGTCTAGCCAGTCCATGAGCTCCAGGTTAAGTGAGCGACCCTGACCCTGTCTCAAAAACAAGGTAGAGAACAGTAGAGGAAGATACACAGTATCAATCTCTGGCCTCCACAAGCACCCACCCACACATGTGCATACATACACACACACACACACAGACACACCATATACATGTACAAAATTTAAAAGAGAACTGCTTTCCATAGAGTTTTCGGTAAGGGGGAGCAAAGCAATAAGTTAGTAGCTGAGAAGATTATGAGATAAAGAGTTCTGCTTTTTTTTTTTCACAATAAAGAAATAGCCACATGTTTTTGTGCTGAGAATGTTCCAGTAGAGAGGAAAACTGATGATGCAGGGAGAGAAAATTGCTGAAGTGATGTCCTTGAGTAGGCAAGAAAGGTGGGGATCTAGTGATAAGGAAAGGCCTTGGGAGAGAACACGGGCTGTTCACCCACAGTAACAGTAAGGAAGTAAACTCTGTATGGGCAGAGGCCTGGTAGGGAGCAAATGTGGTAGGCAGAGGTGAAGTTCTTCCCTAATAGCTTGTGTTTTCGCACTGAAACAAGAAGCAAAGTTATCAGCTGAGAGTGAAACTAGGGGAGGGGTTATCAGGCTTTTGGTTGGAGGGCAGAGTGATAGAGTGACCTAGGGAAAGAAAGCAATGCTGCTCAAGTTAATCTTCCAGTGAATGGTCTGAGATAGTCCAGTCTGAATCCACTCCCAGGGAAGGTCTGCAGCCTGCCTTTCTTCACGCTATCTGCAGACCACACCTTGCCCTTCTCCAGCCTCTGGACTGGATAATTACAGCAATAAATAGCACTCTTACATTTAGAAGATCAAAGCAGTTCTGGAAGCACTTCACATACAGCTAGTCATAATAACTTTATGAAGTAGGAATTACTCTTACCAATGAGGAAACGGAAGCACAAGGCAGCATAGTAGAGGCCTAAACTGAGCTTATATTAAGCAGTTGACGCCAGGGTCCTTGCTCTTGACCTCTGCATAACCAGTCAGTCCTCTATATCTAAGAGCTACACATCTGTGAATTTAACCAACTGCAAATCAAAAATATCCCCCCTCCCAAATTATGTTGACCTAAACACATACAGACTTTTCTTTGTCATGATGCCCTAAACGATGTAGTATATAACAACTATTTACATAGCATTTACATTATGTTAGTTATTATAAGTAATATAGAAGTGATTTAAATATAAGGGAAGATCCACCTGGGTCATATGCAAATCCCATGCCATTTTATATGAAAGGCATCCATGGTTTGATATCTTCATGAAGTCTTGGCATCAATCCCCCATGGATACCAGGGATGAATGAATAATAAATATATATGTAATATGTACTAGAAGTATCAGAAATAGTAAGTACTAGAGAGTGCTAGGCTCAAAGTCTATGGCCAAGGAATTTGAGATGAGATTCTGTGCTTGAGACAGGGTTGTTCACAGTTTGTTAATGGCTATCTAGTATCCCAGGAAGCCTAGGAAGGGCAGAGCCATTGTCATGAGTACAGGGACACTTTTAAGAGGATGGAAAAGGCCCTCGTAGGTCTTCCTTGCCCTCCCTAGACTCCATCAATCTGCACATATGTGTGATTTAGTTTTATGTGATTTCCCTTTGTGTTTTATTTGTTTCCATTGACAGATGGTATGGTGCTGGGATGGTCACAACGATGATGCTAAAAATGGCTCCCAATCAATGAGCAAGAAACTTTATGAAGAACTTTATCAATGAAGATCTGTCAATGAGCCGAGAACCAAGCATTTTTATTGGCATTATAACAATTCAATGGTTTTGACATCTTTGTGAACTACACAGCATTATTCCCATTTTCAGATAAGAAAGCTGATGCTCAGAGAGATGGTAGCATGTGACCATAGATAATACATGGCGGATATGGGAATCAAGAACAAGTCTTATTGAGTCCAAAGACTGTGCTGGCTACATAGTTCCAGCTGCTTCCCTGTTTGAGAAAAGGCACCAGGAGCTCTAAGGAACCCTACAGGGCTGCAAGGGCCTCTGGGGCAGAGCCTCTGGGCGAGAGGAACTCCTTTTAATGAAGGCAATTGAGAAACAATCCTCCTCTTTATTTGCCTGTAACAGGGGCTCAGAAAAGCTAATTATCTTCCTGTGAACCAGTTAACTATTCAATTTTCTCCATTTGGGTAATTAATTATCAGAGTCAACTGTAGAATCCAGCTAATTTTAGAAACATGCAGCTGTAGGGTCAGCTGGGGAACAATCTCTGCTGAGAGGAAGAGCAGCACCAGCTTCTGCTGAGGCTCAGAAGTGTCAAGGGACCTCAGGCAAGGAGAAGCTGGCTTAAGGCTGGTTAGCTGGGATTCCCTCAGCACCAGAAAGCAGCAGTCAGTGTCCTGGACATAGGAAAACAAAGCCGGTGTTACAGCTGCCAGGACTACCTTGTGGCAGAAGCGGGGGCATGTATCATCAGGTTTCCTAACTGCCTGCTTTCTCCCTTTGAGGGATCAATGGCAATCTGGCATGCCACTGATCCTCACACTCTCATTTGAAGCCAGTTCATAAACAGAATAGGAGAGAGGAAGAGAGAGGGAGAAACTGACTCTTGGATCCTATTTCTGGCTATCAATACATGCTAACACCTCTAACCAGGCATTTCTCCTGTGGAGGAGGTTAGGTACTTCTACTGTCCTTAACTATGGATAAGACAGCAGGCTCAGAGAGGAGCTGAGACTCTCACAGCCTCAAGACCAGTCTATGGCATAAACTAGGATTTGAGCTCAGCTTCTGTGTCTGATAGTTTCAGTTGCCAACTTGACACACCTGGGAAGAAACAATCTCAATTGGGGAATGTCCTCCATTGGATTGGCCTATGGCCATGTCTGTAAGGCATTTTCTTGATTGTTGAGTAATGTAAGGGGACTCAGTCTACCGTAGTTGTTGCTACCCATGAGAAGGTGGTCCAAAGTTATATAAGAAAGTAGGCTGAACACAGGCCAGAGGAGCAAGCCAATCAACAGTGCTCCTCCATGGCCTGTGCCTCAGCTCCTGCCTCTAGTTTCCTGCCTTGAATTCCTGCCCTGACTTCTCTCAGTGTTGGATTATGACCTGGGAGTTAGAAGCTGAAATAAACCCTTTTCTCCCCAAGTTGCTTTTGGTCAGTGTTTTATCATAGCAACAGAAACCAAACCAGAACAACTTCTGAGCCCATGAGCTCAATGCCTCCTAAAGTGGCATGCTGGATGTGTAATTTCCAGAGCAATACCAGATGAAAGCATTAAGAATATTTGGCATCATGAGGGTTGAAGAGGCATTTGGTTCACTAAAATAAAGTCAGTTGGTCAAGAATATCCAAACCTTCAACAAGCTCCCCAGGGGCAGGAGAATGTTCCTTCCACCTGTACATGCAGAAGATCTGTACTTTTGACCACTCCCTAGTCCCTTAGGTTTCAGGGAATAGATCTGATTACAAACTCTGTCTCTGGGGCAGGTTGCTAGGGGGAACAGGCTAAGGGTTAGGGTAATGCAGATATGATGAAGGCAGCTTATCGAGCACTTAGTGTATGCCAAGATACGTGCTAATCACTTTAGCATGTGTTAATTCATTTAGTCATTACAGTGATGTATGATTTTCCATTCCTACTGTACAGATATATAAACTGAAACACAAAATTTAGTCCCTTGCCCTTGAGTGAAGAAGATGGATTCAAACCTAGACAATTTGACTCCACAACCTACCTCCAAGTCAAATGGTTCCTGGAAAAGAAACAGAGGGAGGGGAGAAGGAATGGAAGCCTGATGAGAAGACTACCCAAAACCATGGCCAGCTCCCTCACTGCTATTTGAGTAATTAGGTCCTGGGGTAGGTTCATTGCACCTTCTGATTACCACCAACATCCACCCACTGTAAAGAGGGCAGAAATTCCCCTTCTTGCAGTGGGGAACGTCCTCCTTAGACTGTTCCTTAAGGAACCCCAAACTCTGGCTTGATTCAGGTTCCTGAAAATCTCTGAGTCAGACACATGTCTCCTCAGTGTTGTGGATATCTATCCTCTGAGATGTTGGGCTTTTTTTCTATCACAGACCATGCAGAGAACTGCTATCCATATTAGTCCAATAGTCTACCCCTCACAGTCATGCTGTTCCCACACCATCCACCCGTCTGCATTTCTACTGGAAAGCCAAGCTCCTCTGCCTTCACTTTTCCATCTGCCATGCTTGCAAATGCTCAGGGCCCAAACTGGGCTTCCCCAAATTGGGGCTTTCTCTTTTTCCCAAGTGTGATGGGAGTTTCCAAGTTCAAAGCCAGGCTCCCTGGCCCAAGCTGCTGGCCCAGAGCCCCAGCAGGTGCAGCATGGTTGCTAAGCAACATCCCTGGATCTCTGTATGTTCCTGTCACATGGTTATTGTTGCTAAGGAAACAAGTCCTCTGGTATCCCAGGGCTCAGCAAGGCCTAAGCAATAGTGTGTTACCTGAGGCCTACCAAAAATCCTGCCTTCCCACGTTCCTGATGAGCTGTGATTCCCTAGACTGCTATAGATGTAGTTAGTGTTTTCCCGCAGTATTAGTTCTTAGCAGAGAAAGCCTAAACTGGAGTGTTGATCATTTTGGGGCACTCATGGACTCTAGTTCCTTTTTCCTTTGTGGTAGTAGTTGACTTTACAAAAATATATTAATGGGCCAGATTCAAAAACAATCTCATATCCCCATATTCTTTACCTTTTACCCACAGATTCTGCTATAGAGGCTAAATGGAAAGGAATTTGTAGGGTAAGAGAACTTCCCCTTTGTATGGACAAGAGGGTTGTACCAGGGTATGAGGACTACAAAAAGCCAGACAGTGTCCCCAGTCCCACCTTCACACTCCTACAACTCAACTGCTAACAGAAGATGGATGCCACATCCAAGGATGCTATAAGCCCTGGAGGACTTGACTCTCTGGGCCTTCCAATCCAGATTTCCTGGAGTTCTCTACACAGTTTACCCTGAAAATAAAGTGAAAATGAGGAAATCGCCTCAAAGGACAGAAACATAAAGGGATAGGCAATAGGAGAGGAAATATAAAAGAATTTGAGCACCAGTGAGGAGGTATAAAAACTGAATAATATAAATTCCAAAAATATGAAAGACTAGATAGGAGGAAATTATCACAGAAATAATTGAAGCATGTAGAAAATAATTGGAGTGGCCCAGAAAAAAATGATCCAAGTTTCTGGGTGCCAAGATTTCAAAGAGTAATCAATACAAACACTGGGCATATTTCCACCCCAGGTCACACCTCTGGAAAGTGTCAGATCACTGATGTTCATGAGAAGATCCTGAAAATTTCCAGAGACCAAAAACAATTTTCATAGAAAATTCCAAAAGTCATAATAGCAACAAACACCCCAAACTGCAGACAGAAGAGCCTGGAGAAACAACCTATAAATATCCCCAGAAAAAGACTCCATGCTTTCTTCCTTTACATTGAAACTGTGTTCATTCCATGGCAGTTTTCTTTTTCTTCACCCAATTGACCCTCCCTCATAACACCTTGCTTTCTTTTAGCATGGGCTCAATATCTAATCTTACCTTCTCCCTTTATGGTCTTGAATTCCTCAAAAAGAATGCCTCAACTGCACCTATTAGTCTGGGCTTCTCTTTCCTATTAGAAGATTTTCTCAAAGACTGTTCTCATTTGATTTCTGTTGCTATGATAAAATACCCTAATAAGAAAAGCAACATATGGATTTATGCCCAAGAGTGGTATGGCTGGGTCATGTGGTAAATCAGTTTCTAGCTTTTGAGGAATCTCCACACTGATTTCCACAGTGGCTGCACCAGTTTGCACTCCTACTAGCAGTGGAAAAGAGTTCCCTTTTCCCCGCATCCTCACTAGCATTGAATCTTGTTTGTTTTTTGGATCTCAGCCCATTCTAAATGGGGTAAGATGAAATCTCAAAGTGATCTCAACTTGCATTTCCCTGATGACTAATGATGTTGAACATTTTCTTGAGTGTTTCTCAGTCATTTGTGTTCATTTTCTGAGAACTCCCTGTTCATCTCCTTGCCCCATTTTTTAATTGGGTCATTCGGTTTTTTGATGCTTAGTTTTCTGAGTTCTTTTTATAGTCTAGATATTAACCCTCTGTCAGAGGTATAGTGGTAAAGTTTGGGTTGTTGTTGTTGTTTTTTTTTTTTTTTTTTTCCCATTCTGAGGCTTGCCTCTTCACTCGAATGATAGTGTCCTTTGCTTTTCAGGAGCTTTTTAGTTTCATGATGTCCCATTTGTCAATTGCTGGGCCTAATGACCCAACCATACCTGAAGAACTATTGGAAACCAATGGCTACTAGGAAGAGGAGAGTCAGTCTCTTTTAAGAGCGTGACTCTTGGTAGGTTAACTAGGCCTCAGTGGATGGATCTATACAAAAGGACATTTGGGGACACAAATTTGATGCTATAGGCCTTAATATATAATATATTGCATATATCATATATAATAGGTATATATTATAATTATAATAGAGTGCCTTAGATTGGGTCAGGGGTAGTAAGGGGGATGCAGATAGGGGAGGGGCTCTGAATATGATCAAAATATATGTTGTATAAAATTCTCCAAAATTTAATACAAATTTGCAAGGAGCAACATAGGGGAGAAAGGGTTTATTTGGCTTATAATACCAGTTTACAGTCCCATCACTGAGAGGAAGTCGGGGCGGGTACTTGGAGCAACTAGCCACAACCACAGTCAGGAACAGAGACAAAATGAATGCATGCATACTTACTGCTCAGCTAACTTTCTCAATTCAGGACCCAAACACAGGGAATAGCACTGCCCACAGTGGGCTAGGTTTTCCCATATCAATTAAAGTAATCAAAATTTCTCCACAGATTCCCACAGGCCAACTTGATCTGGGCAATTCTTCATTGAGACTCCATTCCCAGGTGATTCTAGGTTGTGTCAAGTTGACAACTAAAATTAAGCAGCACATTCAGTGATGCGTCATAGCTGTTGGATATTTTGAGGTTTGGGTTAGCATTAGCTATAGATTGGGTCGCCTGTCCAGACTCAAGAGTGAAGCACTGAACCTGATCAGAAGCTCTTTGAACTTGCCTTGGGTATGTGGTCTAAGGATCTATTTGTGAAGTCCTTCTTAGACTGGTCAGATTCTCCAGAGAGAAGTGTTTCCCACTCACCTCCCTAGAGGGTATGAGAAGAGAAGGCTATGAGTCTCATATTTCCTATCCTGTTATCCTCTGCCTCAATTGTACCTGACACCTCCCAATCCAGGAGCCCTCTTTTTAACCTCCTCCAGAAAACAAATCTGGAATCTTCTGCTGGGGCTGAGGATGGAGACCTATAAGTCTTTATGTTGGGCTTTGAACCGACCTTCCTGGTTTAGCCCCATCCAATGCTACCAATCCTAAGCCTTTGGGGATTTTGTGATGGCAATTACTGTTTCTTGGCTTTCCTGTTGCTACTTTAGGATTTACCTCCATATTAAGTCAGCTGCCACTCATTCATCTATTTCCCAGGGGTGTGTGTGTGTGTGTGTGTGTGTGTGTGTGTATTAGTTTGGTGAGCCTATGAGTGTATTGGGGCAACTCACAGAAGCACAGATGACTCAAAGTTAGCTGTATCACCAAAAGCCCACCCCAACATGAGTCACAATTCATGGAAACTGCATCTCTGGAGATCCCTGCACAACTTGTAGGCAGCTCCACTGAAGATGCTCTGCTTTCTAGTTTTAAAAATTGCACTGGTGTAGCCAGGCAAGGTGGCACATGCCTTCAGTCCCAGCACCCCAGAGACATAGGCAGGTGAATCTCTGTGAATTCAAGGCCAGTTTTAGAACAGCTGGAGCTACAGGGAAGCCCTGTCTCAAAAAGACCTCCCAAAAAATTGCATTGGTGTTTGTGGGCATTGTTTTTTCTGCCCTCTTGGCCTTTATAGATTTAAACCTTTAAAAAACCTCTGCACTGGTAGAGAGTGTTAGTAATTAATACCACTTCAATCTGTCATCTTTCTTAAAGATTTTTATTATTTTTAATTATGTGTGTATATTTGTGTGTCTCTGTGTGAGTACGTGCATGTGAGTGCAGAGGCCAGCAGAGGCCAGAAGTGTTTGATCACCCTGGAGCTTGAATTATAGGCAGCTGTGAGCCATCTGATGCAGGAGCTAGAAACCAAACTCAGGTCTTTTAGAAGAGCAGTAAGCCCTCATAACCACTTTGCCATCTCTCCTATCAGCCTGCCATCTCAAACCCAAGGTCTTTATGTTGAAAAACAGTCTATACTAAAACATCTGGACCCAGGCTGCCTAACTGTAAACACTGCTCCTGCTAGTAACACAATGCCACAGAATAGCTCTACATGAGTCCATGTATATAGCTGAAGGCTACATAAGAAACTGGGCTGGAGAGATGGCTCAGCGGTTAAGAGCACTAACTGCTCTTGCAGAGGACCCAGGTTCAATTCACAATGATCACATGGTGGCTACAAACCATCCTTAACTCCATTTCCAGGGGAATCAGAAGCCCTCTTCTGATCTCCACAGCATTGCACGACACAGGTGCACTCACATGCATGCAGGCAATACACTCATACACGTAAAATAAAAATAATAGCTGGGCGTGGTAGCGCACACCTGTAGTCCCAGCACTTGGGAGGCAGAAGCAGGCGGATCTCTGTGAGTTCAAGGCCAGCCTGGTCTACATAGTGAGTTCGAGGACAGCTGGGGCTACAGGGAGACTCTGCTTCAAAAAGACAAAAATAATAATAATAATAATAAATAAATAAAATATTTTTTTAAAAAAAAAGAAAGAAAAGAAACAGTGCCACACAGGAGAAACCTTCCTTTGAATTGTTGGCCAGGGTAATCCAAGAGACTCCCAAAAATTACACAGGCTATTGCCACAGCCTTTGATTGCCTCCCAGAACTTGAAGGTAAGACTCTATTGTTGAAGACAGGACATTCTTCAGACACAGGATTTGGAGCAATGAAGCTAGAACTGACCTGGAAGCCACCTCCCCTGAAAGCTAGATCTCTTAGCTTTGGAGAGCACTATGCAAGCTGGCAAAGGAGAACATCAATTTAGTGGTCCAACCCCAGCTTCAAGACCTAAAAAAAATATCAATGACTGGCACAGCAAATGACATTAGTACAGTAGTGGCACTTTTATCTCGGGGTTAATCAACAACTAATTGGACTTAAAGCCCACTTAATAGGAGGAAACTCATGTGTGGTACTGTAAACCTAGCCAAATACACATGGCTGGAGAGGTCACAGATCTTAGAGAAAACCCCAAAGCTGTCACATCCCTAGATAAACGTAATTTCTTACTATGTGCAAAATATGGATCCTTAAATTTACAGACAAGTATCCCAGTCACCACCCATCAAAGAAGCATCTTTTTCAACAGAGATTACTACAGAGTTCCACAACTGGTCACACACAGAGAGACTGTCTATGAATTAACCAAGCCTAAGTAGCACATCTATGATGTAACCTCTACAGCTAAGGCTCATGGAACATAGAACAAGGCATGACGAGAACACTAATGCATCTTGTAATTTTCATCAATGAAGTTCCCTCATGCAACAGAGGGCCAGAAACACAAAAGGTCACAAATGGCCAAAACATAGCCATAGAGGATAGAGTCTACAGAATGTGGGTCCTTGGACAGGGTGCCTATATTAAAATCCACCCATCCAGGGCTCAGGGACCATTGCAGAAGAGGAGGCAGAAAGATTGTAAGAGCAGGGAGGAGGTGCATTACCATATGCAAATAGAGTCCTACAGTCTCCGGGGACTCCTCTTATATAAACCTACAGCAATGGTGTCAGCATGCACAAGACCCATGCAAACTCAAGCAGACAAAAACCCAGCACAGAGCTGTGGAAATGGACAGCAGGCCCCAATCTTTTCTCTTTTTTTTCACTATGAAATTGCTTTAATGGTGGAATCTGTACAAGTGATGTCGAGACAGACAGCAAATGCACAGTGGACATAGCTGTAAGTCAATGAAGAGTTCACACTGATATCATGCTTTAGCTGCTAAGACAGCTCTAGGCCACCAAAAATATGGAGTGCTTCATGAATTTGTGTGTCATCTTTGCGCAGGGGTCATGTTAATCTTTTCTGTATCGTTCCAATTTTAGTATTGTGCTGCCAAAGTGAGCACAGCAGGCCCCAATCTTAGACGAAGAATTATTGGCAGCTGATTACAGCTGGATAAGAAACAGCTGATCTTCTTAAAGGGAGGGACTCTAGATAGGCTGACTAGACCTTGCACTGAGGAACATCTGGGGACACTAAATTGACATGATAGGCCTTAATACAAATAACAGAATGTATGAATTCCAGAGAGGAGACTATGGGAGGGAGCCAATGGGGAAGGGGGTATAAAGATGATTAAGATGTTCTGTATGAAATACACAAAAGTTCAATACATTTTTTTAAAAAATTAATTTTGGCTTATTGTTTTGATTCAAGGTTGAAGGGCTGCATCTGGTGATGCCCTTTTGTTGTCAGAGTCCCAAGGCAATATAGTACATCAACATGAGAGACAGGGAACGTGTAAGCAATCCAGCCAACTGGCCTTTCATAGGAGACCCATGCTTTTGTTTTTCTTTAATTGATTGATTTTTATTTTATGTGTATGAGTGTTATGCTTGCATGTGTATAAATGCACCCATGTCATATATTACCCTCGGAAGTCAAAAGAGGGTGTCAGATGCCCTGGAACTGGAATTATAGATGGTTGTGAGCCACCATATGGGTCCTGGGAATCAAACCTGGGTCTTGTGCAAGAGCAACCAGTGCTCTTAACCACTGAGCCACCTCTCCAGCCCCTGGAGACCCATTCTTGAAGCATCCCATTAACCCATTAATTGATACATGAACTCAGAACCATAGTGCCCTCCTAAAGGGCCTACTTTTTTTTTTTTTTTTTTCGGTCTTTTTGAGACAGCATCTCCCTGTAGCCCCAGCTATCCTGGAACTCACTATTTAGACCAGGCTGGCTTTGAACTCACAGAGATCCACCTGCCTCTGCCTCCCAAGTGCTGGGATTAAAGGCATGTGCCACCATGCCCAGCTGAAGGCCCTACTTTTTAATATCTCATAAGAGGGATTAAATTTCAACATAAACTTCAGAGGAGGCAAACTATATTCAAACAATAGTACATGGGTTTCAGAAACACTCTGTGCCTCAGTTTCCCCATATGTAAAATGGAGATAATAATTGCACATACTTGACATGACTGTTCTGAACTCTTAGAATAATGCCTGGTAGATAGTAAATCATTCTAGTAGAGTTTGTGATCATACTTATATACGTGTGTGTGTGTGTGTGTGTGTGTGTGTGTGTGTGTGTATGTACCAACATCTGTGGCAAAGACAATGCCATTTGGAGAAACCAAGAGGAACATTCCAGGTTAGTTTCCACTTTTTTCAGCCTCAAACTGGTATGACCAGTTTTCCTACTCAGGTCTATACCACGTAAATACATTATGCACCTAAGTAAATTATCAAGCAGGTGGAAATTCTAGTTGTGCAAACACAGCTGGCAACAGTGTAAATAGACTATTCAAATAAACTGGAGGCCAGTGAAGCAAGGCAGTTGTTTTCAAATATGGTTGAATCTCACAAACTTAATGGCCATCAAATGACTTTCCCATACAGTTACTTCTGAACATCAAAATCATACTGCCTGTTACTTATTATGCAAGGCAAATGACCCCATCTGGAGACTGGCACCAGCACAAGCTTTAGGAAGTATCCCTACCCTCACCCCAAGTGTCTCAAGCAAAGTCTCTCCAACCATTTTTAAATAGGCTTCCTCCTGGTTCCCTTTCTTCTGGTCTGCTTGCGTTCATCATTCTCTTCTCTTTGTCCACTGGAGGAGGCAGTCAACATGCAGATTCTGCAATCCAGATCCTGCTGTTCAGTTCTAAGACAAAAAAGAAAAAAATATCTCTTTGGCAGTTTGTGAACGCTCCCTCCTGGAAGACATATACCACCAGCTTCTGTGGCAATATTTGGTGCAAGGCATTGGTCTTGAAATTGAAAAAGAAAAAAGTGCTTGAAGAGAAAAAGAGAGAGGAAGGGAAGTCCGTCAAGACAAAGAAAGGACAGCCAACTCCAGGTTGCATTATGTACTCAGCCTCTAGACTTTTTATTTTTAAATAGATAAGTTATTGAGAATTTCCTACATGTATATAAGGTGTTTTGATCAAATCCATGCCCACTCCCTCCCCTCCAACTCCTCCTATATTTCCCCACCACTTTTTTTTTCTGGTAACTTCATGTACTCTTTCTTCTTCTTTAATTTTTTTTTAATGGGGGTTTTGGCTACTCTAACATTCCCCCTTCTGAAGAAGTAACCCTAAAATCTTTTAAGGATTAGATAAAAGTTCCCAAATATTTTCGATATTTTTGGCCTTTGGAACAGAGTAGGTTTGCTAAGATGCCCAAAGACACTGTGAGGTTTAGCCAAGAAACTGACTACTTTTCTTTGGGGTCTTTTTACCCTAATTGCCTAGCCAATTCCTACCTCCTATTCTTATCACACCATCCTCTGAAGACGTTACCCAAATTGCCAATAGGGAATTAGGACACAGACTGCTCTCACTTCTTCCATGCTGAACAGGGATGCCGGGTGAGGCAATTGGAGCACCCCTTCAGTGAGTCTATCTAAAAGACTCCCAAATTGTATAACT
>NW_008353921.1:300298-314045 GCF_000622305.1 Nannospalax galili | reverse complement strand
CTTTTAGATAGTGGGAGAAAGCAAAATTAGCCATCATTTGAGAAAAATAGCAGGTTGTCTCCCTTACCTACAGATGGGCCCTACAGTATTGGAGACCAAAACTTGGAAGTCTTATATCTGAGCAGCACTTTCTGATTAGGAACAGAATCATCAATGAGCAATAATTATCTAAATATCTTTTTATATGGATTTAAGCCTAATGTCTGGGAAGTGTAATCCCTTGAACTCTTAAAGAAATATACTGATGACTTTACTCTTTGGTTATACTTTGCTTTTGAGTGTTTAAGATCCTACAGTTGGCCCAGGTAAATCAATTTATTTTTATACTTAAGGTCATCTGAGGATCTGTTCCTCAGGGGTCTCATGGACTTGGGAGGAGCCTCTAGCTCCCTTCTTTTACTAGTTCCATCTATGTGAAGATAAGTCAAAGCCATGTCTGGCTTCACTTGGAAGCATGAATGAGATGTTTCCTCTGAGTTGACCCTCATCTTTGTAGACTGGACACTGGTTCAAGTCCATCTCATGGGGTCTCCATGGCCTCCCTGAACAAGAGGACAGTTACACACCACAGTTACAGGGCATTTTGAGAGATGGTCCATAGTCCCCTGGAACTTAGTCAACCTTGGAGGGCAAGGGGCAAAAATGTCCTTTAAGTCCGTCTGACCACATTAGTATAGGCCTCAAAGTATGGCTGTTAAACATCCAATAAGGTTAGTTCCACCAGTCTGGTACTTTTAATTATCATGTGCTATGTAGATAAGGCTTAGGTAAAAAACGAAATATTCTCAGATAAACTTTGACTAGATATATATTTTGTTCCTTAAACTAGTTGACTAAACTATGACCATAGACATTTTCAGATTATCTGTATATTATTTTTGTCTCATCCTTTATATATCATAACAAACCTACACAGACCTTCATCACTTACAGCCTCTAGACTTTGATTCCTTGTTTTTGCTTTTGGAGACACAGTCTCACTATACAGCCCAGGCTCTCAATCCTCCTGCCTCAGTTTCTGTCTCCTAAGTATTGGAAACACAGGTGTGTGCCACTATCCTAGATGTAGACATTTTCAAAGTAACAGTGACCTGGCCAATCTTAAAAAATACAATTATTCACCCAGTAACATCTCCATGCTCTGACACCCTCTGTTTGGACTGTTCTTCCTTTAATAACCTGTACTTTGATTGTTCTCATCCCTGGATTCAGCCCCACAAATATCTTCTTCCTAGCAAGAGCTTCATACCAAGTCGGGGCCCAGGAATATGCATCTCACTGTGCTTCAGCATGAGAGGTTATTCTGGCCCATTGATAGGTATAGTCTTTGGCAACAGCCAACGTTTTCAGTTTTCAAAAATCAGAATTCAGTGTCCCTCCTCTCTGTTTCTCTTATCTCAGTCTCTCTACTTGAACATCCACACAAGTACCTATCAGACACAAATGAGTGGCAGCCACTCTTTCAATTCAGAATTGTCCATGATGGGGGCTCGCTCATCTAGTTCACTGGGTTATTGTGCTCCCTTTTTGTGTAAGGTTAGCTTTTCTCCTGGAAAGCCCTTCCTACATACCCTAGTGCAAATTGATATCTGGGTAGGAAGTTCAATGCTCTATCTATAGAGACATACCCAGACATATTTACACTCCTTGTGTGGGCATAGTTCAAACCAAGCTGGTACCCAATATCTGTGGATCCCAGGAGAGATTTTGTAATTGCCTCTTATGAGTCCGTTTTCAGCTCCACACTGTAGAAAGTGAAAGTAGAATTCTACTGAGAATAGGATGTATTGAGGAACCCCGGGGTTCGTTGGGTACTTCTTCAGAGTGTGGCTAAATAGCACTTATCTAAAGATCTCTGAATACAAACAAATGCTATTCTCTAACACACCCTAGAAGCAAAATCAATAGGTCCAATCCCTGGCCTGTGCTTTGACCTCCTGTCTGGGAATCTGCCTGCACCACATCTTATCCATCCCCAGAGTTGACTGGTTTCAGGATTACCCTGTCTGCTCCTTAGTTACAAGGAAGCATGCAGCTGTCTTTAGCACAAAGGTGGAAGCAAGTCCATGAGGATTATCTGGGTCCCAGCCAGTGCCTTTAGCGACAGCCACTTCGTCTTCAGTTTGACTTCCATGTTGCTCATGGGTAGAAAGGAAGACTCTTACTTGCCCTACTCCTGATTCTTCCCTGGGCCCAGGGCACAAATAACATAGCTTTGCACCTGCTCTCTCTTGGGGGAAAACCTCGCTGCATTGCCACGGCCAGGAGGTCTTGAGGCCCAGTTTTCTTCTGGGCAATGTGAGCATTTAACTTATCCCAACCTGGATTTTGAACTTTGAGCAGAATGGTCCAAGGACAAAATTTATGACTTTACAGTAGAGCTTCTCCAACCAAGCTTCCTAAAGGAACCACTAATTTTCATCTCTAGATCCTAGAGTTGCCCTGTTCTTGCTCGTTCCAAAAAAAATCAACTATCCAACATGCTTTAAAATTCTGTGGACTTTCCTATAGTCTTTCAATAAATTCCTTTTGTTATGTTTAAGCTACTGGAGTCTATGTCTCTTACTTGCCACCAAAGAATCCTACTTAATTCCACAGGGACGGATCTTTCTCCTGACTCCTGTGTTTAGTGGCTGGGCCTCTTCAAAATGACCACAGGCCTTTCTCTCTTGTAATTCCCAGGCAAATTTCAGCTTTTGATCCCTTGTTTTCTTCTTTCAGGAAGTGGGCATCATCCTCCGAGAAGTGTGAAAGATTGAATCTAAGAGACAGTGGAACGACTCAGACGTGAAGAGAAGCCCTGAGAACGCAGCCGGCAGAAGCAGCGAGTCAGCAAAGCCATCAGAAGGAGCCTGGCAAGAAGCTCAGGCCAGCGAGAGTCAACAGTCTGTAGGGGTGAGAGAAGTCAATACACTGACCAGAGGGAGAAGCCAGCAGACAGACGTGGAGGCAGAGAAGGGCCAAATGGTGAGCGTGGCAGAGTGACAGAGAAGCAGCGGTGTTCATTTTGCAGGAGACCACACCACACGTTGAGCTACCAGTCCACTGAGGAAGAGCAAAGGTGGGTAGATGAGTCAAAATCTGGAAAGGAACTTAGAATCTCCATCCTGCTCAATCCATACGTCCTTAGTTTTACCATTTTTCATCATTAGAGAGACAAGTAGAATGGGTCCCATGGCAGGGGCTTGGAAACAGAGGGATATTGTACTATATTTAAAAAACAAAATGGAGCTGGGTGTAATGGTACGTACATGTGATCCTTGAGGAACAGAAGCAGGAAGATCAGAAGTTTAAGGCCAGCCCTAGCTACATAGCAAGTTCAAGGCCAGCCTATGCTATACGAGGCTTAGCTGAAGAAATGAAATAAGAAAATAAAATTTAAAATGTCCTATCTATGACCCTTGCATATACCAAGTAGAGCCCAGCTAGGAAAACAGAATCTTTCCAAGCATATAAGACAGAGGGAATTAATAAAGAATTGATATAATGAAAGAATGAAAGAGCTGATCAGCAGAAGAAAGGGAAGCAGCTCAAAGCTTAGCAACATTCAGAAGCCGCTATCATCCCAATGCTATAACAATAGTACATAGTATTATGGGAGCTCAGGGTTCAGGGTCTCTGAAGATATCACTAGTTGGCTGAGACTATAGCTCAATTGGTAGAGCGTTTGCCTACCCTGCAGGAAGCCCTGGGTTCGATTCCCAGCACCCTATAAACTAAGCATGATGGCACATTCTCATCGTCCCAGCACTTGGAATGTGGAGGCTGGAGAATCAGGAGTTCAAGGTAACCCTCAGCTATATATAGAGTTTGAGGCCAGCCTGGGATACAGGAGAGCCAACAGTGATGGAGAGAAAAAAACCACTGGTAGTTCTCCCATCTCCTGCTAGCCCTGCCACACCCACCTCACTGCAGCCCAGATAGAGGAGCTTGAGAAAGCTCTGTAGGGTCAGCCCCACAGAGCAACACAAGGGAAGGGATATATGAGTGCCCAACTTTAAAGGGAGCACATGCTCTATCCCTCAATTCCATTTGTTCAAGTATTAGTTTTTGGAATGAAATGAATTTAATATTTCAATAAATAGTTCCTATAACACATGTGTAAAAGTTCAAATGTATGAGTTCCTTTAATTCCTTATTACCTATTACCATACAATAGGGAAGTCTTTTCTACTAGAGAAAGCTCTAATTATTAACCAAGTTCTCCACATAATCAACAAACAATTTCTTTACTGTACATGTTGATAACACTTTCTTGGGCTCAAATTTGTAAGGAAAAGGAATATAGTGACAGGAGCAATGTCCAGTTTCTCTACACCTCCTGTGCTGGACAGCTTTAGTGTCAACTTGACACACCTGGTTGAGGGAGCCTCAATTGGGGAATTACCTTTATCAGACTGGCCTGTGGCCATATCCATGGGCCATCTTCTTGATTGTTGAGTGATGTGGGAGGGCCCGGCCCACTGGGGGTGGTGCCACCCCTGGGCAGGTGGGCCTGTGTTGCATGAGAGGGCGAGCTGGGCAGGGGCCAATGGAGGAAGTCAGTAAGCAGTGATCCTCCATGGCCTGTGCTCCAGCTCCTGCTTCTGGGTTCCTGCCCTGACTTCCTACCTTGGGCTCCCTAATGAACTGTGACCTGAGAGATGTAAGCTGAATAAACCCTTTCCTCCCCAAGTTGGTAGTGGTCAGAGTGTTTTGTCACAGCAATGGAGAAACAAACTAGGACACCTCCATACCTCAGAAAAGAGAGAAAGCAAACAAGAAGGTACCATTTGTCAAATTAGGAACACAAATTACTGAGTTCCTGCTGAGCCCCTGCCTTCTCCACATTATGCCCTCACTGCTCATGACTATAAAACAGACTGGCCTCACATCAGAGAGCAGAGAAACAAGAATGGTACAGTGACAGGTCAGCAGCTCAGTGACAAAACAGGATTCTTTCTCTTAAATGAGTCGTATGTCAGTAGGCAGTTAGGCCGTTTGTTTTGGTTTACTTTTGCTATTTCCACTGTGACAAAGTGAAGCAGGATCGCAAGGACACCTCTTTGCATCCTTCTGTGCTGTTTTAAACCCAGGCTCTGGTATTCCACTCTGGCTTACATAATTCTGAGGAAGCATTTCTGATGCAGCAATCAGGCTCCATCCCCAGCACTGCTGGCCATCCTCTCGGAAAGCACAAGGAAGTGACAGAGCCTGGGAGAAGGAGGGGGAGGGGTGAACCTCAGGACAGGGCACAGAGTAGGCCTTTGGTGCTATTTATTGCATAAACATTCAAAGGCAAAGTCAAAGACACTGCAATCAGCGTCTGGACTCACAGTCAAGGACACAGTCAGCAGCCAGCATGCTGGGCTCAAGTCTCCCCACTGGCACAGACCCCAGCTTTGTTCTCTAGAAAGGATGCTAAATTTTTACCTATTGTTCACTTGGGTTTAAGTCAATTTCCTTGGGTCTCTCTCATAATGAACTTGTTTTTAACTTTTATTTTATATTTTTATGTGTTTTGCCTGCATGTATGTGAGTGCACCTGGGTTGTGCAATGCCCAAAGAATCAGAAGAGGGTGTTGGATCCCCTGGAACTGGGGTTAAGGATGGCTGTCAGCTGCCATGTGGATGCTGGGAACCTGAGTTCTCTGCAAGAACAGCCAGTGCTCTTAACCGCTGAGTCATCTCTCCAGTCCCTCATAATGAACTTTTTGCCAGGCAAAGGCAACAGCTGTTCCCACAGACATCTAAAGCTATGTAACGACACAATAATTTGTTTATTACCCTCACCCCACACCATCTTTCCTAACTCGGGTAATGGTATCTTTGGCCTTAAGGCTGCTAAGTCATAGGCAGGATCTCAACCTTGATGTCACATTCCCCATTAGCACCATCTCATTTGTTCTTCTGCCCAGACAGCCTATGAAACTTATTGCTTTGGTCCATCTCCATGACCAGCAGCACAGTTCAAGTCACCTGCTCTTTGACATTTGGAAAACACATCACTTCCTGATTGTTCTGGACACATTTCTGACATGGTGGTATTTATTTACTCATTTCATGATTGTTTGCTGAGTGTCTAGAATACGTTAGGTGTTAGCGATGAGGTGGTCAACAAACCAGAAGGTCTTGTCCTCGTAGACTTGATGTTCTTACAGAAGGCAGCTCTCTTGCCTAAAGCACAAATACTGTCATATCTGTTCCCAATTTAAAGTGTGTGAATGGCATTCCATGGCCCCAGCGGAAAAGCCTATACTTCCTAATGAGCTTATTTCTTTCCAATCCCTCCTTTGATTACCTTCTCAGACACATGGAATCAGATTCAACAACTTGAATGAACTGAATATATATTATATATCCCAGAACATTTTAACCACTTCCACTTCTTTGACTAATAGCTACTTACCTGTCAGGTCTCATCCTAGAGTTCCCCTGGTAACAGTTACCAGCTAAGATGACTTAAGACATGACAGGGATTTGGAGGATGCCCCAGATTCCTGCCAGAATCTTCCTGTCCCTTCCTTCTCCCCAAGTCATGGAAAGGGATATGTGGAGAGAACCATAGTGTTACTTTCTCGGCAGTTCTGGCCTCTCATTGGCCTGAGCTGTAAGAAGATGTAAATGGTCTTAGAAGAGGGCATTTGCCATTTGGTCCTAAGCATTCGCCCACTGATTCCATTTGGAGGGAACCAGTGCCAAGCAGATAGGAGGGATGTATTCAGTAGCAACAAGGTGAGCAGAAATGATCAACTATTTCTGTAGTAAAATCTTATCTGACTTTTCTGAGGCCATTTCCCAGCTTTCTAATAACTTTTTCAAGCTACTAGATACTCTTCCAATGAATCCCTCTCTCTTTAGGACCACTGTTGGAAGCCAGAAACCCTGACCAGCACAATGTCATTTCTCCCCAGCCCCTGCCCCAGGACCCTTTCTGACTCCTCACTCTAATGTGAAAAATGGCAAAATCAAGGAAGTATAGATTGAGCAGGATGGAGATTCCCAGTTCCTTTCCAGAGTTTGACTCATCCACCCACCTTTGCTGTTCCTCGGTGGACTGGTAGCTCACTGTCCCAGGCCATTACCCTTTTTAGCCACAGGGGAAAAAGAGAAAAAGAGAATTTCGAAACAAACCTAATTTTTTTTTTTTTTTTTTTTGGTCTTTTTTGTTGGATCGGAGGTTCGGGAATGATTGGAGACCACCCAGTAAAATTTGAAATTTAGAAAATTTTATTGAAAAGCATTCCAATTCTTGAACAACCAGTCAGGCACAGACTCCAGGAGCCAAAGAATGGAGTCTGGCAGGGTTTTTATTGGGTACTCTTGAAAAAGCCCAGTGCAAACCGAGCGACCTTTGAATTGATTGGATAACTCTGAATTCCTTGGGGGGGGGTTCATTGGTTATAGTCATGGTCAGTGGCCTGGAATGCCTCAATTTTTCTTTTTACTGTACACGTATGGTGCCCCTATAGCCTCTGGATGTCCTTTTATGGTCAGGAATTTCCGTTGGTTTCTGTTAGACTCAGATAAGCAAGTCATGTCGCAGCTTGCCTAATCTCAGCCGGCAGTATGGGGCAAAGGAGACTTACAGCTTCTAGGAACAGAGACTTAAGACTGACAAGATGGAGGCTGCTAAAAAAATGGAGCCAGTGTGACCTGGATCCTTCATTTTTGAGACAGGGTCTTCCTGTAGGCTCAGCTGTCCTGGAACTCACTATGTAGACCAGGCTGGCCTTGAACTCACAGAGATCCGCCTGCCTCTGCCTCCCGAGTGCTGGGATTAAAGGTGTGCGCCACCATGTCCGGCAACAAACCTAATCTTACAAGAAGGAGATTCACCATTGCCCTGGTTAGCATCCTGGACCTCTACTCATCCCTACTGGCATGTCAGTCACTTGGAGACAGAGCCAGGAAGAGAGGAGCTGGACCTCCAGCTGTGGTAAGTGGGCAGGAGGTGCCTGTTGTTTTCCCAGGCATCCTGTGGTGTGGTCTCCTGCAAAATGGACACCACTGCTCCTCTGTCACTCTGCCACACTCACCATTTGGCCCTTCTCTGCCTCCACGTCTGTCTGCTGGCTTCTCCCTCTGGTCAGTGTATTGACTTCTCTCACCCCTACAGACTGTTGACTCTCGCTGGCCTGAGCTTCTTGCCAGGCTCCTTCTGATGGCTTTGCTGCTTCTGCTGGCTGCGTTCTCAGGGCTTCTCTTCACGTCTGAGTCGTTCTGCTGTCTCAGTTGGTCTCTTAGATCCACTCTTCTCAAAGGCTGATGGGATACGATCTGCTGACCACTACACATAGAGAGCAACGCACGGTCTATTGTCCATAGCATCTTTGTTCAGAGCAGCTTAGTGATGCAGCAAACACAGAGCAAATGCATTCTACTTTGAGCCAATGATTCGAACATAACTCGTCCAAGGTTAAGCATGCCATCTTCCCTCCCACGTCTGTTCTTTCCCCTGCATGCCTTAACTTAGTGACTGCTGTGCCACGCTAACGCTACAGGCTGAGCTTTCAGAATGACGTCCTTCGTGCAACCACTCCTCTAGTTCATCTCCTTTGGCTCCTCCCCCTTGCACCATCTCACCTTCTCCATATATGGTTATAAATATGAAATCAGCTGTCCCAACTTTGTTCAGTGTTTTTTCTTCAGTCATGTTCTGCATGCATGCTTTTTTTTTTTTTTAACACTTCTCTGTCTCTACGTGTAATTTATTTCCTTGCTAAGAAGCAAGGCTGGAATGTTTTTACTCCTTTAGCTGCTAGAACATAAACCCTCTTGAGACAAAGGTAGAAAACATGAGGCCAAAACAGGATCTCCTCACCTCAGAATCTAGTTTGTGTTTCTTGTTGGCTAAGACTCCAGTTTCAACAAAACTGACAAGTTAAATCAGTGTATAGAGAAAAAACTCTTTGAGAGCTATCTCAAACAAGTTTCAAACAGCTAATGAACTATACTTAAGGCCAAAATGTAGTTTACCCTTTGAAGCATTCCTCTCTCATTCCTAAACCTGAACAACATACTTCATAAACCACCTTACAATTTCATTTACAAAAAGAAATTCTTCAGGATAAAAGAAATAGTAAAAGCTGGAGAGATGGTTCAGTGGTTAAGATCATTGGATGCTCTTGTAGAGGACCCAGGTTTGGTTCCCACCACCCACACCTTACAACTGTCTATAACTCCAGTTCCAGGAGATCCAACCTCTTCTGGCCTCAGTAGACATCAGAGATATACGTGGTACACATGCTTATATGCAGGCAAATACTCATACACATGAAAAAAAAATTTTTTAAAGAGGGAGCAAGAGTAAACCAGCTCATTTTCTAAATTGATTTTTAAACTTTGCTTAACCCTTAAACCTGCTTGTAAATTACATCCTTTGGGTAATGTAACTTCAAAAGCAACAAAATAATAATAATAATATATATATCACTTATGTTAAGACACTAGGCATATCTTTCTCTCTTAGTGCCCACACTTAAATCTAGAGCACGTACCGTCTCTTTTTCAGAATAAACCTTCAAACTGCTTGGTATTGACACATTCTGAAATTCTTTTCTGTGGAGTAAGAGCCTGGCCACACATAAGTGGAGGTCCCTCAGGGGAAATTCCTCACACTACAGCTAGCGGCATAGGGATGCATTGTCTACTGCTGGGGACTCTCTGGGACAAGAATATCTCAGTACTTTTGTGCCTAGTTAGGGTGTCAGAAAGCACTCAAAGGCTAACTCAGTTATGACCTTCAAACACCCTACCCTAAGAGCTTAGAACACAGCCTTTGTTAGTCTGCTCAATTTTGGAAAGCCAGCTAAAAGTCATGTGACTTTTCTTGGGGTGACAGAAATAGGGCACTGACAGACTAAAGAATTCCATGCAAGTCCAGCTTGGTGAACCAATGAGTTCATTGAGGGTCCTTACAAAAGCATGGGTGTCTCAAAGGCAGCTGCATCATTGAAAATGTCTCCTGGTGACTTAAAAGCAGCTATGGAAGAGTCACTCCCTAGTCAATTGCTTATCCCTTATATAACCTCCAGGAAGGACAAGAATTCATGGGGATCTTGTGAAGGTTTGTAAGCCTCTTGAGCCGGGAGTCCCTCCCTTCCCTCCAGGAGGGAATGTTAATAGGCTAGATCTCCTGAGGATCTCATATAGAAGATCATAGCTTCTCTGATTGATGATGTAAACAGTCATGTCCAGCCCAAAGAAAATAGATACTCAACAGTTAAAGTGAATGCTCTGGACACATTCTAATGGGGTTTTACTGTCCCTTCCCTCTGGTGCAGGCTCCTCAGGTAGAAATGCCTCTGCAAGATCAGGTCCTAAGAATACTTTTGTCCAAAAGATGACAGCAGCTAAGAGATCACAGTTGTGAGCTCGGTGGTCCTTTGCCTGGCATCCCAGGGGCCTTGGGCTGTCTGGCTACTCCTAATGCTGTCCTTCGGAGTGACCTCATTTCCTCTCGTTCTGTTGATTTCTCTTGTGATGCTGCAGGACTCCTGGCCAGGAGTGACTCAGCTGAATTGCCTTCTGACATGCCTGAAGTGATATAGAATGGCAGGGAGTCACTTTGGAAGCAAGGTTTCAGCCTTTTGGTCCTAAGGAGGTCTGACCTCACACTTCTAAAATGATGGAGAGGGCCAGAAAGTTTAGGGCCTGGTCCTGGATTTACCCCAGGAGTATGGCAGAGCTAATGGGAATCCTGCCAGCTCAGAAAGGATTTAAGAGGTTGCAGAGCTCTCGCTGCAGCCTAGCCTTCAAGACTCTCCCACCAGGCAGCCAGAGTTAGTGATGAGGCGTCCAGCTGGCAAGTGATTCAAATCAAGAAGTCTATCAAGTCCTCATAGCAAGACTGAGACAACAAACCTTCATAGAAAGTTTGGGAAAGAAGCAAATTCCTCAGTGAAATGAATCAGATCCAAAGCAAGAACCAGACCTGTCAGTCAGAGCTTAGGCTGGATGGGAAGGAAAGACTCTAGCTCAGGAACCCCCAGAATCAGCCCTATGAGTCTGCGTCTAGGCTGGTGTTGTATAGCACTGTCCCCTTACACAGGACACCATCTTCCTGACCTCAGCTATGCACACTTGCCTAAGATCATCACAGCTGGGCTTGTTGACAATTCATACCCCATACACACACATGAAGGGAGGGGCAAGGAAAGTCTTGGGACCCTGGCCTGAGAATCCAGCCACAACTCCCAACCCATGAGCAATTCAGCCCTCATTGCTCCAAGCCTTGGGGAAGGGCTAGAGTTTATAAACTGGGGAAGACTGGGGGAGGGGCTCCCTCACCATTTTGTGCAGCTATGGGAAAACCATCAGACATGCTTGGGAGAAGACTCCAATGAGGCCTTAGGTGGGGAGCACCCTCACTTCTGTAAGTAAACCCTCACCCACTGTTCTGTGAGTAAGCCAACAAGCTCACTGGTTTCCCAGAGTGCATTTTGGTGGAATCATCAGTTCGTTGTTGAGGGGGTGGGGGTATTGTTTACAAGCCCCCCCCCAAAGGAATTTTAACAACAGCTGGATGGGAAGGAAAGATTCAGGCTTAGGAACACTTTTAGTTATTCATCACCCAGTGCTGGGCACACACACCATAGTCCCAGCCCTGGAAGAAATCCATATTTGAGTTTGATGGGTAGCTGTATATATAGGCAGGGACTGCAATAAAACATGGTCAGAGCTGTGGCAGGCTGAGCATGTGGGCTATGGAGTGTGGAGGTGAGGATCTAACTCTTTTGTGAGGGAAGGTCTAGACAGTCTTCATAGTAGAAGAAAATTGGAGAATGCAAAAACATCAGGAAGAAAAGAAACCTCACTATGCACATGGAGCAGGGGACAGGAAAGCCCATTTGGGGCACTGCAGGTCATTGCATGGGCCTGGGTGCAGATTAGCCTGTTAGTGCTACAGGGGCGGTGGGAGACAGAGGAAGAGTGCACTCCTGGCTATGATGCTAGTTATCTTCCCTAGAAGTAAATACAGATTGTCACTCCACAGCCTTAGCATTTAACCCAGTGAAATGACACTTCCTCTTAAGGAAGCAGACAGTTAACTTCTGTTAGAAAATGAGTCATTTTCTTCTAAGTGTAGGATGCTGACTTGGCCTGACCTGAGGAGAAAACTGAAGCAGGAGAGAGGAGGAGAATACAACTCAGTGAGTCGGGGACATAATCCCAACCATAGTGGCTTCCAGAACAAGGGCAGTATGACCAGCTTTGGCATACTAATTGGTCCTGCCCAGTTGTTTCAGGAATGAGCTGGGGGTGGGAGGCCCAGATGGAGTAGAGCAGAAATTAGGTGATGGTCAGAAGAGCTGTGAATGTTCTAGAAAAGCATTTCCCAGAAGCGACCAAGAGATAAGGACACAGCTTTAGCCAGGCACAGGGAAAGACATCTGTAGTCCCTGCTACATGGATGCTGAGACCAGCCTGGGCTACATAGCAACACCCCATCTCAAAAACAAAAAGCTGCACAGCTTTAGGTTCAGAGTTCAAATACAACTCATTAGCTCTGTGTCCTTGAGCAAACTACTTAGTCTCTGAGCCACTGCATCTTCAGCTATAAAATAAAATATACTCTAATACATATTGGATGTTCTGTTAAAGGGAATTCTCTTCTGCCTCCCCCCACCCCCATGAAGAAGGATGTTCTAGTTTGTTTCTCCATGAGAATTAATGTCAGTTGTCTCCAGACTGACAAAACACTCTGACCACTACCAACTTGGGGAGGAAAGGGTTTATTCGGCTCACATCTCCTGGGTCACGGTTGATCAGGGAGTCCAAGGTGGGAATTTAGGGCAGGAACCTGGAGGCAGGAGCTGAAGCACAGGCCATGGAGGAACACTGCTTACTGGCTTGCTCCCCTGGCCCCTGCTCAACCTGCTTTCTTGTACAACATAGGCCCACCTGCCCACAGGGTTGGGCCCTCCACATCACTCAATAATCAAGTAGATGCCCCACAGACATGGCCACAGGCCAGTTCAATGGAGACAATTCACCATTTGAGGCTCCCACTCTCCGGGTGTGTCAAGTTGACAACTAAAGCTATCTAGCACAATGGATGAATGAGAAACTTTATTTGACATGTACAGAGGGTTAACAACTGCTGGGCATGGTGGTGCACACCTGTAGTCCCAGCACTTGGGAGGCAGAGGCAGGTGGAGCTCTGTGAGTTCAAGGCCAGCCTGGCCTACATAGTGAGTTCTAGGCCAGCTGGGGCTACAGAGAGACCCTGTTTCAAGAAGACCAAAACAAACAAACAAACAAACAAAAAAAAGGGTTAATACCTAACTATTTAAAGAGCTCTTTTAAATCAATAAGAGGAAGGCTTCATTTATTTATTTATGTGAATGAGTGTTTTGCCTGCATGTATGTAAGTGTACTTGTGTGTGTGCAGTGCCCATGGAGGCCAGAAGAGGGCATCAGATCCTCTGTAACTGGAGTTACAGACAGTTGTTAGCTGCCATGTGGGTGCTGGGAACTGAACCCAGGTCCTGTGCAAGAGCAGCCAGGGCTCTTTTTTTTTTAACTTTTAAAAAAACTTTATTGGGAATTTCATACATGCATATAAGGTGCTTTGATCAAATCCATGCCCATTCCCTCTCCTCTAATACCTCCCATATCTCCCCACCACTTTTTTCTGACAGCTTCGTGTACTCCAGCCAGGGCTCTTAACTGCTGAGACATCTCTTCAGCCCCAAGGAAACCTTTGTGTGTGTGTGTGTGTGTGTGTGTGTGTGTGTGTGTGTGTGTGTGTGTGTCTTTTTGA
>NW_008353921.1:275614-300246 GCF_000622305.1 Nannospalax galili | reverse complement strand
CCAGGCTGGCCTTGAACTCACAGAGATCCGCCTGCCTCTGCCTCCCAAGTGCTGGGATTAAAGGGGTCCACCACCACACCCGGCTAGGAAAACTATTTTAATTGCCTATAATTCCAGCACTTGTGAGAATGAGGCAGGAAAATCTAGCCAGCCTGGTCTATACAGTGAGATCCTGCCAAAAACTTTTTAAAAAGAAGAAGAAAAATATACAAAACTTAGAAGTAACTAGCAGCAGAATGCATTTTGGTAACTAACCATGTATAAGTACTATATACATGCAAATATGCAGCCATATACCAATATTTCATTACTAAAATGGTAAACTAACCATAAAATATAATTCCCATTTAGACTGACTTAGAGGGTATTAAGTGTAATGTGCTTCCGTTCAAAAATTTACAATCATTTATATTTTCCTATGAACTGAGTATCCTTCTTCCCATGTTTCTGGTAGAGTGCTGATCTTTTTGTCTTTTTGGTGCACGTGAGCCCTCTACATATTTACATCTTAATTGTCAAGTGTTACAAATATTTTATCATTTGTCTTTGGACTTCATTTTTAGTATTTTGGTTATGCAGAAGTTTTTAAGTTGATCAAAATCACCAATGATTATGTCTTAGTTCATATTCTGGTGCTATAATAAAATGCTTGAGACTGGGTGATTTATTTTTAAAATGTGATATATATATATATGTATATATATATATTTTTTGACTTATAGTTTTACAAGCTGGGAAGTTCAAGAGCATGGTGATGGCATCTGCTGAGCACCTGGGGCAGACCTGCTGCTACCTGCTACATAACATGGCAGACAGCAGCCCATGGAGAGACAAGAATGGGCATTTTAGCTTGGATCTCTCTTTCTTCATATAAAGTCACTAAATACCAAGCTAGGCATGATGTCTGGAGGCCAACCTGGGCTACGTGGACAGACTCTGTTTTTAAAATTTTTAAAGAATAAGGTTACTAATGTCATTATGAAGCTCTACTGTTGTTACTTCATCTAATCTTAGTGACCTTTCAGAACATGACCTCCAGGGGCTGGAAGAGATGACTCAGCAGTTAAGAGCACTTGTGCTCTTGCAGAGGATCTGGGTTTGAGTTCCAGCACCCACAGGGCAGCTAGCAACTATCTGTAACTCCAGTTCCAGGGGAATCTGACACCCTCTTCTGACCTCTGCAGGCATTGCCCAACACAGGCGCACTTACATACGTACAGGCAATACACTCATTCGCATAAAATAAAAAATGATAAAATAGGGGCTGGAGAGATGGCACAGCAGTTAAGAGCTGACTGCTCTTGCAGAGGACCAGGGTTCGATTCCCAGCACCCACATGGAGGGTATGAACCGTCCTTAACTCCAGTTCCAGGGGAATCCAACGCCCTCTTCTGACCTCCGCAGCATTGTACAACAGGAGTGCACTCACATACATGTAGGCAATACACTTGTACACATAAAAAAATAAAAATAATAAATAAAATATTTTTTTAAATGATAAAGTAAAATATTTAAAATAAAACTGCCTCCAAATACCATTAAAATATAAATTTGAGGAGTAAGTTTCCAACACATGGACTTTGGGGGATATATTTACCAGTTAAATCTTCACAATACACAGAACAGGAAGGGCCATCCATGGTAGGCAGTTGCTAGTTCGGATTGAGCAGACCTTACCTTTAGATATTTTGTCTCGCCACTTGGAGTCTAATTTTTTTTTGAACATTTGTCTTTTTGTGCAGGTGTGACATTATGAAGGATACAAACTAATCACATACACTCGAGTATTCTGATACTATCAAAAATTATATTTTGCATTGAAAATTAATTGGCTATAGGATCTGGTTCTTACATTGGTCTTTGAATTTGATTAGTATGAGTCTTCCCTAGAGATGAAATTTTCAGTGCTAACAAAAATTAGATTTCATAGCTAAGTTTGAGAGTTAGAATCTGGAGTATGTTCATTCCTTCAGGCTTTTCTGAGAAACAGTCTTCCTGCCTTTTCCTGAGCATAATATCCACCATTTCCATGGTTGGGCAAGTATTTTTTTCAGTGATGGAGAGAAAGAAAGAGTACCATGGAGAAAGTGCAAGAAATTACATAACTTGTAATAATGAGTAACACCCACCCCCTAATTCAATACTTTCTAGGTACCCAGCGCTGTTTTTGACACACAGAATGGACTATTTAATAACTATAACACTTCTACATTATAAACAATATTAGTTTCTTATTTACAGATGAAGTAGGGACCCACGTAAATGGAGTCCGTTGATCAAAGTTATCAGTCAATAAATGGTTATGGGTGCTGGGGAGCTCAGTTGAAAAGGCACTTGCTACATGAGACAAGCACTCAAGTCTGATCCACAAGACCAACATGAAAAGCTAGGCATGATTGCACACTTGTAATACCAAGACTGGGGGGCGGGGTAGAGAACGGTGGATCCCTGGAACTCATGGGCCGGCCAGCCTAACCCCATTCAGCAAGTTCCAGAGCCTGTCTTAAAAAAATAAAAAATGGGGGCTGGAGAGATGGCTCAGTGGTTAAGAGCACTGACTGCTCTTGCAGAGGACCCAGGTTCAATTCCCAGCACCCGCATGGCGGCTACAAACCGTCCTTAACTTCAGTTCCAGGGGAATCCGGAGCCCTCTTCTGATCTCTGTAGCATTGCACAACACGGGTGCACTCACATATATGCAGGCAATACACTCATAAACATAAAATAAAAATAATAAGTAAAAATTTTTTGTGTGGTTTTTTTTTTGAGACAGGGTCTCCTTGTAGCTCCAGCTGTCCTGGAACTCACTATGTAGACCAGGCTGGCCTCGAACTCACAGAGATCCGTCTGCTTCTGCCTCCCAAGTGCTGGAATTAAAGGCGTGTACCACCACGCCCAGCAAGTAAAATATTTTTCAAAAAAATAAAAAAATAAGAAGTGGACAGCACCTGAGGAAAGATTTGGGCCAAGGTTCCCAAGGTTGTCCTCTGGCCACACATGTACCTACACATGACATGAACACACACACACACACACACACACTCACCAGAGCACCATCAGTATTTGAACCCAGACCATTGCCATTCCCTCTTGCTTATATTTTCAAGAATTCCTGTGTCCCTATCTTGACTCTCCCCTTCTTCTTAGGGAGTGTCACTGTTGTTCCACTAACTATTGCAATAATCAGTAAGTACTTTTGTACTTGGTGCTCCATTTCTTCCTGAATTTTTGATCTCCTATATTAAATGAGTCTCGTGAGCACTCTTGAGTGTGCACAGGGATTGTTGGCCAACTCTCTCTGGCCAGAAAATGTGGATTCCCGCCTTCAGCTAGCTTCTCCAAGGCTACACAGGATTTAAAGTATAAAGGGTTCCCTGTGCATTCATTGTCTTCTAGCCCTCAGAGCTAGCGATGGCTGACACATTCCTTATAAGGACTTGGGCCTCAAGGAAAATGTCTTTCACATACCATTTTCCAAAGTATTGATTTAGTTCTTTACTTTCTGAATGTGGATATAGAACTTTATTTACCAGCTTCAGAGGCTTTGGTGATGCTCGAATAACTGAAATTGACTAGTCTATAATTGAATTGACTTATTTGGGGGATATAAAAATACTGTGCAATTTCATTTTATGTGTTGCTATTTTTATATGGGCCAGAATCTATCTGCAGATAGAAAAGTGGAAACCAGAAAGGGAGATTGCATTATGCCCACAAGAAGGAACAAGAGGGAGAAACATTAGAAGAGCCCAAGAAAGGAGGTGAATATAATCATCACTCATTTTCTCCATCTACTGTGTTGGATGCATCACTTGGAACATCTTGTTTAATTCTCACACTCACCCTGGGGCATTTTTATTGCACTCACTTCATGGATTAGGAAACTGAGGCTCAGAAAGTTTAAGCAATGTACTTAAGGGAGCAAAGTTAGTTCATGTAGTATTGGGATTTGAGTGCAGTTCTCTTAGACCCTGAGCCTATAGGGCATAGAAAGAAAGAACTGATTCCAAAACTCAAACCAAAGTCTAGCAGATAACCCACACGATAAAGGGAAAATAATTAGCAGTGAGGAAAGAAAGGGATAACCAGAGTGACAGAAGAGAATGTGCAAGCTGTTATGAGAGGTGTGGCTAGAGCAGAGCACAGTGGCCCGAGCTGGCGCCGATGGAGGTCAGCATGGGAGATGGTGAAAGAGGCTCATCCGTCAGACAGCACATTGATTCAAGAGTAGGTGGTGGAGGAGGATCTGAGCTAAGGGAAAGAGGTGCTTGGCTTTTAGCTGGGGGGCGCTTACCCACTGTAAGGCAAAGAAGACTCTGGGAGTAAGAGGTCTTGAGCTCACTGGTGAGCTCTTCTGGAGGAGCATTGCCCTTGTTAAAGTTTCCTTTCAGTAAAGATAGACTCAGCCCATCAAGATCCCTCCTAATAGTGCTGTGAAATGTCTTCTTGTCATGAGCGAGCTGTCATACTCATGAATTCACAGCAGCTGTAGTTACCTATGTAAGACCTGTACAAAATGGGGCCAATCAGCATGCCATTATGCACTGGGGAGGGGCCTATGAGACCTGGTCTCTCCCTGAGGAGCCATTGCTAGTTAATGATGGGGGTTGGGGAGGGTGTTCTTCAATGGTGGAGCTACTGTTAAGTTACCCATGCTCCAGTAAATAACCTCTCATCTATGCTCATGCAAGCAACCCTAATTAAACTCAGTGGGTCACAAGAAAATGAAGAAACAAAACAAAAACAGCGAAAAAAAGAGGGGTACTTGTGAAGAAGAGGTTCAGCAGGAGTCAGAAGGGGATCGAGAGGGTAATGTGGGGGGTGAAAGTGACCAAAGTACATTATATACATGTATGTAATTATCAAAGAATAATTAATTAATTAACTAATTAATTAATTAAAAACTAAGATCACGCCAGGCCTGGTGGTGCACTCCTTTAATTCAAGCACTAAAGAGGCAGAGGCAGGGAGATCTTTGTGAGTTCAAGGCCAGCCTTGTCTGGTCTATACAGTGAGTTCCAGGGCCTACAGGGAGACCCTGTCTCCAAAAAACAAAAAGAACCAAGATCACACCTAATGATTTCAGCAGCACTCTTACAGAGTGCTTTTTATGTGCCAGAAATGACATAGTAATGAAAATAAGTGGTATGCAAAAATCCTATGATCCCTGTCATTGCAGAGCTTATCCTCCAATGGGAGAGAATGATCTGCATCATGCTGATTGCATAAATAAATCAAAACTGGAATTTTAATAAGTGCTTCAAAGGAAATGTATACAATAAGCACTTAAGTAAGGCTTCCTGGAGAAAGCAATGCTTGTACCATAGTGAAGAGAATGAATAGTTCATTATGTGAAAGGATATTAAATGTGAAATAGAGAAACAAGTACAAAAGACCTTTGTTTTGATGGTTCATCCTGGAGGATAGAGACTTAGTCCAGAATCAGGCTTTGCGCACATGTTGCAATCAGTTACTTTCCTAACTAGAAACTGCTTGAATGTCCAACAAGTCCACATTTCAGGTCAAAGATAGTGCTTTTGTCTTTACGCATAAGATACTTTTCATTTATTCATGCACATATGCACACACCTGCAAATGCTTATTTATCCCATGATCTCCAACCAAATATCTAATTGTTTACATGCTCATTGGTGATCTGTTTATAGCCACCTAATCTCTATCCTACCATTCCAAGTGTCTACCTACTCATCTTCTGGAAAACTCATTTATCTGTCTCTATACATCTACCAACATTTTATCTCTCTGCATGCTTATATTAATTTCTCCATCCACTCATCCACCTGTTCATCTGTGACTTTCTCAGTCTGAGGTTGCCTGGTATGTCTGGTCTCATGGCTAACTTTCTCCAACTTCAAAACCAGTCATATAACACCAAATCTCTATCTGAATTAGCCCCTTATGCCTTTTTCTTTAAAATTTTAAAAATTATTTATTTTGTTTTTTGTTGTTGTTGTTGTTGTTGTGTGTGTGTGTGTGTGTGTGTGTGTGTGTATGTGTGTAAGTCAGGTCAACTTGAGGGAACCGGTTATTTCTTTCCACCATGTGGGTCCTAGGGATCAAACTCAGACATGGTGGCAAGTACCTTTATCTGCTAAGCCATCTGGCTGACCTCCTCTGACTTTGTCTTGAACTTATAAAGCAAGAGAAAGTGGTTATTTTAGGTCCAATCACATATGCCAGGTTAATCCTTCCATTTCAAATGAAGCTTATTAACAACTTTAGTTCCCTTTTTCCATGCAATCTGACATTAAAAAATTCCAGGGTCTGGAGAGACAGCTCAGCAGTTAAGAGCACACACCACTCTTGCAGAGAATCCAAATTCAGTTCTGAGAACCCATGTCAGGTGACTGACAACCACTATAACTCCAACTCCAGGGGGCTCCAAGGCCTCTGGCCTCCAAGGACAGCTACACTCACATGTGCACATACTCATCTCACACAAACACACACACACACACACACATCATTTTTTAAACTTTTTTTTGCTTTATTTCTATTTTATGTGTATGTGTTTATTGCATGTGTGTATGCAAGTGCACCCATGTTGTGTAATGTTCATGGAGGACAGAAGAGGGTATTGGATCCCCTGGAACTGGAATTATGGATGGTTTTTAGCCATCATATGGGTGCTGGGAATCAAACCCAGGTCCTCTGTAAGAACAGTCAGTGCTCTGAACTGCTCAGTCATCTCTCCAGCCCCACACATAACTTTTTAAAATAAAATAAATCTAAAAAAATTCCAGGAATTAAGATAGGAACATCTTTGGGTCATTATTCTTTCTCCCACATCATCTATTTATGTATATATCAATTCAATTCATTCATTAATCCATCCTTATATTTATCCACCAACCTGTAAAATTGGTCTTCCACTTGATCATGTATTCACCCATGTGTGTATGTAGGTAGGTAGATAGGTATGTGTCTCTCTATCCAACTATCTACTTATATGTGTATTCATCTAACTACTCATTCACTTGACCGACCTTCCTTTACCCATCATAAGTTATCCATCAGAATTTTATTTATCTGTTCAATAACCCATTCCTTCACTAGTCACTCATGCAGTAATATATCTACCTACTCAACCCCTCATTTGATTAGATTAACTACTTTATCTGCCTTGCCTCTGGCCCTTTAATTAACCAAGCAGCACCCTTCCATGATCCCAAATGTGCAGTTATACACGTGCATCTCTCTCTCTGTCTCTCTCTCTGTCTCTCTCTCTCTGTCTCTCTCTCTGTCTCTCTCTGTCTCTCTCTCTCTCTCTCTCTCTCTCACACACACACACACACACACACATGAGCACATCCACACCTCACAATTTGGAATTACTTACAAAAACAGGTCACTGTATGTAGATCTTTCGTGTTGGTCTTCAACCACCTGTTTCTGACCCTAGCTCCAAATGTCTTGAATCTCCTAGCTTCCTAGCTCCTACCCTGACTCTGTTTTGCCTGCAGCACTTTTACTGGCCATATGTAAATGGGTTTTCCTGTGGTCTTAGTAAGTTCAGAGTCCTGACAGTGTTACTTTGAGTTGGTCTTGGTCATACCCTGAAAGAGTACACACAACAAGCCACCTTGCAGCATGTGAACACGCATCTAGGGAGGAACTGGATGGATATTTTTCCTACCACCTCCAGCCACTGATTCCATGAAGCAGTTTTTCATAAAACCCATCCTCCTCCCAATTTGTACTGTTGTGTTTATTCCCAAGAACACAAATAGTACTTGTACTGGATAGCTTTAGTGTCAACTTGACACACCTGGATTGAGGGAGCCTCAATTGGGGAATTGCCTCCATAGGACTGGCTTGTGGCCATGTTTGTGGGCCATCTTCTTGATTGCTGAGTGCTGTGGGAGGGCCCAGCCCACTGTGGGCGGTGCCACCCCTGGGCAGGTGGGCCTGTGTTACTTAAGAAAGACTGAGCAGGGCTCAGGGGAGCAAGCCAGTAAGCAGCATTCCTCCTTGGCTTGTGCTCCAGCTCCTGCCTCCAGGTTCCTGCCCTGAGTTCCTACCTTGTGCTCCCTGATGAACTGTGACCTGGGAGATGTAAGATAAATAAACCCTTTCCTTCCCAAGTTGGTATTGGTCAGAGTATCTTGTCACAGTAATGGAGAAACAAACTAGAACAGTACTGTAAAATATTTGTAATTCGATGGTCTTAAAAACATTTTACAAATAGTCAAATAATGACAAAGGCATTTAAAGAGCTCAAAAATTGCAGGCTGGAGAGATGGCTCAGAGGTTAAGAGCTCTTGCACAAGACCCGGGTTCTATTGCCAGCACCCACATGGTGGCTATGAACCATCTTTAACTCCAGTTCCAGGGGAATCCGAAGCCCTCTTCTGACCTCCGCAGCATTGCATGACATGGGTGCCCTCACATACATGCAAGCAATACACTCATACACATAAAATAAATAAATAAATAAAATATTGTTTAAAAAGATCTCAAAAGCTGCTACTATATACAGAAAAACTAAATAGATATGGCTAATTTTATTTATTTTTTGGGTTTTTTTTTTGTTTGTTTGGAAACACAAAAATGTTTTATTTTAAAACATTGGGAAAACATTCAAAGACAAGTGTCCATTATATAATGAGAAATGTTAAATATGGAAACTGTGATTTTCTGAATGTGGTACAGACTCCCAGAGAGCTAAATACTTCAAATTATCCTATCTCTAATATCAGCAACACTTGACGTGGTAAGAAATACCAAGGTCTTGCTAATAATTATTCAAAGTCATCAACTTTGAATAAGAGTTCTGTCCAAGATGTCCTGACACATGAAACTGCCAGTTGAATGTCAGAAATGTTAACAAAAGTATCTTCCTTTCTTGCCTGTGAGTGTTTGCATATTGCTGTACGGTTGGCTTATATCCACTACAGATACCGGTTCTAGGCCAGCCCAAGGATCTTCAAGCATTGAAGGCTTGAAATAACTTTCCAACTCATTATTCTTTTTTCTCTACCATGCCCTGATCCAAATGGTGTAGATGTCCTTGGAGAACCCTCCGGGTAGGTCTGCTGCTGCCCTGGGGAGTAGCCGAATTGCTGCTGGGACCCCCCAGGGACCTGGAGTAGGAGCCTAGGTAGCCGCCCAGGGACAGGGACCCGCAGTGCCATTAATAAGGCAAGAAAGCATAGACTACTGAGGTAAAAGCATTGATAGTGGCAGCAATGACAGAATCACCACTCACAAACACAGCTATAATTCATAGTTGTTAGGGCTGCTAATGATCTCACAACAGACTGGGACATAGATAAGGTGTGCTATGGACTACATGAAGGTCCTAGCACTCAGCTAAAACGTCATCCCCTGCTCGGCTGCCCAGAAGAGTACATCAGAATGCAAATGAATAGAAATAACATTATTATAAGAATAACTACTTCCATTTTTTTAAGGTAAACCAGGGGCTGGGGAAATGTCTCGGTGCAGAAAGGACTTGCTGTGTAAGTATGAGAACTTGAAATTGGATCTAAAGCATCCATGGAAAAAGCTGGGTGCAGTGTATCTGCAGTCCCAGAACTGGGAATTCAGAGACAGGCCGATCTCTGGAGCTTACTGGCTAGCCAGCTTACCAAATATGTGAGCTCCAGGTTCAGTGAGAGACCTTGTCTCAAAAAAAAAAAAAAAAAAATACTAAGGTAGAAAGTGACTAAGGGCAATGTCCAACATCAGCCTTCAACCTTCACACACAAACACACATGTACATGTACCCATATGTACAAGTGCACACATGTATACCACACACATGTGCAATTCTGTATACACAAACAGCACACACACACACATACATACATACACACACACGCACACAGATAAATCTTCAGACTGTGGTAGTTTATAATTAATAAATTATTAGTCATATACCATATGACTGACCAGGTCAAGACCTGATCTAACTCTGTGGGGAGGGGCATGTGTGGGTGCCTATGTCCATGTGCATGGATTGAGGCCAAAGAAAGTGTTCTACTCTAAAACGTTCCACCCTAATTCCCTTGAGACAGGGTTTCTCACTGAACTTGCTAGGCTGGCAGCCATCAATCCCCAGAAATCCTTTTGACGTGGGTGCTGGAAATTTGAACTCAGGTCCTCATGCTTGTTCAGTAAGTGCTCTTATCCACTAAGCCATTTCCATGTCCCAGGTCTGCAAACTTTAATACACATCTAAGTTAAGTATACCGAATTGGAGTCCACACTTTGATAACCATTGCCTTCAACTTAGCCAATTAGTCATAGCTGCTCATCTTTCTAAATTATTATTGCACACTTAGTATTGAAAGAGTTCTCCAGAGAAATAGACCACTAGCATAATAGGATGCACATGGGTACACACACACACATATACACACAGACAGAGAGAGAGAGAGAGAGAGAGAGAGAGAGAGAGAGAGATTTTTATGAGAAATGGTTAGCTTGATTTTGAAGGCCCAGAAGTCCCTCTATAAGCTGGAAAACCAGGAAAGCCAGTGATGTAATTCACTCTGAGTCCAAAGGCTTGAGAACCAGAGAGCCAATGGGATGACTCCTAATCCAAGCCTGAAGGCCTGAGAAAACAGGGTGGAGTTAAGGGAGGGTGTAAATGTAAGACCCTGAGATTGCAAGCCTGAGAGCAGGAGAAAAATGGATGTCCCAGCTCACACATAGAGAATATAGGTTTCCTCCATTCTTTTGCTTTGTTTGGATAGGCCCTCAATGGACTGAATAGGATGCCCAACAACATTGGTGAAAGAGACTTCTACAGTCTACTAATTCAAATGTTTGTGTCTTCTCAAAACACTATCAACAGACACATTTAGAAATTATGTGTGTGTGTGTGTGTGTGTGTGTGTACAGGTGTGTGCAATGTGTGCAAATCAGTGTAGGTACATACACCTGTGCACACCCCATGCGGAGGCCAGAGGTCAACAGTGGGTGTCTTCCTCTATTACTTTCCACTTTTGTGGGGAGCCGCCTGCCGTCCCTGCAGACGCCATTACAAGATGGCGCTCACATCCGGTTCATGCTGAGCAGTAAATAAGTCAGTACGCATGCCCGAAGTAATTTTCCACCTTCTAGTCTCTGCCTACCTTGTGGCGTGATATGGGCTGATGAGTTTGCGACCAATCAAGAGTTGCCACGTCCAAGACGGGCTTACTAACCTATATAAGGGCTGGGTTTCCGACGTTCGGGGTCTTCGCCCTATAAGCTTATGCTCTCCCTCTCAAGATGCATTAAAGCTTTTCTGCAGAAGGATCCTGAGTGTGCCGCGTCGTTCTTGCTGGCGAGACGATAGCGCAGGACACACTTTATTTTATTTATTTATTTTTGAAAGAGGGTCTCCCACTGAAGAGATCACTGATCAGCTAGACTGGCTGGCCAGCAAGCCCACAGGAGCCTCCTGCCTGTTTTCCAGCACTGGGATTACAGCACCATACAGTCATACCTAGTTTGTTTTTTGGTGTTGTTGCTGTTTAAGAAAGTGTCTCCCTGTAGCCCCAGCTGACTGAAACTCACCATGTAGACAAGGCTGGCCTTGATCTCATAGAGATCCACCTACCACTGCTTCTCGAGTATTGGGGTGAAAGGCATGCACCACCATGCCCAATCTGAACACCTGGCTTTTGATTTGAGTGCTGGAGATCTGAACTCAGGTCTTCATGTTTATGAAGCAAGCACTTTATCCACTGAGCCATCTCCCTAGTCTGGGAAATAATCTTTTACATTCACAAATATCTAGGCATCCCTGATCCCAGTCAAGTAAACAAACAAGTTAATCTCCACATCTGGAGTCCACATTCTTCATTTTATTCTTATTCTCTTTTGGTGTACAGAGGGTTTCCTTTTCCTTTCCCTTTGGAAAATCTTGGTCTTGATTTTGCTTATGCTACCTGAACTAGGAGCTCAGGGAAACCTAGGACCCTGAGTTGAATTGCTGTGGATATGACATCTACTGATTCCCTTCAACATCTGGGTCTGTGGCTGATGGACTGAGATTGGGAAAGCTCTAGATCCTTCCATCCTCAGTTTTACCATCTGTAAAATGAGGATAATAAGTTTTCTTTTGAAAAATTAAATATATTAATACATGTAAATCATTTAGAATGGTGCCTGGCACATATTAAATGCTCGATAAACATTATATAGTGTCTGCTGTCACTTTTTATAATCACAGGGGCATCCCATCCTTCCAACTTTATTTTTTTCTAGAATATTTTTCTGGAAGATGCAAAAGAAATGGTAGGACTTAAACTTTGTAAAATTCAGAATTTTACCTTTAGTGATGAAAACACAAAACTCATCCACAACAAATGGATTTGGATAAAGAAATGAGGCTTTCTGTCATAATCTGGTTCAAATTGCTTATGGTTGGTCTGAATTTTCTGTTACTTGTAGGTTTGCTGAATGGGTCTGAAATATAGAACAACTTAAAATATTTGGATGTAGACCACAGGTTAAGAGAAGACAACTTCAGGCAAGCTTTATGTGATAGCCAAGCATGATTTATATTTTCAGTAAATAAATTGTGGATGTTACTCATATCATCTAATACTGAAAATCTTAATTATCTATTGTTACATAGCAAATTGTTCTCAAAGCCTAGTGGTCTAAAACAACAATAAACATTATCTCACATAGTTTCTATAGGTCAGTAGTTGGGGAATGGCTTAGTTGGGTAGCTAAACAGTCTCTGATATTGTGACAGTGATGATGTTGCCTAGGGGTGCATTATCTCATCTGAGGGTTTGACTAGGCATGGAGGATCTGTTTCCAAGATGGTTCACTCACATGCCCATTGTCAAGAGGACTCAAGTCCTTGTCACGTGGACCCGTCTGTACTCATTTACTTTCCTGCTGCCTTGATAAAGCGCCATGACCAGGGAAACTTTAGAAGGAAGAATTTATTTGGGCTTGTGGTTCCAAGGAATGAGTCCATCATGGAGAGGAGACATGGCAGTAAAGGCTATTGGAGCAGAAAGGTGAGTGCTCACATTTTTAAGTACACACAGGAAGTAGAGAGAGAGAAAAAAAAACTGGAAGTGGGGCCAGGGTATGAACTCCCAAAGCCCATCCCCAGTGATGTGCTTCCTCCAGCAAGGCCAGACCTCTTCAACCTCTACAAACAGTGCCACCAACTGGGACCAAGGAGTCAAGTTCACAAACCTATGGGGGCCATTTCTCATTCAAACCAGCACACCGTCCTAGGACTACTCCATTGATGGTTTAGTGGCTACTCCACTGTAATAAATCCAAAGAAACATGATGCTACAATGTCATTTATGACTCAGCCTAGAAGTTACACTATCACTTCAGCATATCACACTAGTGCCCAGTCAGCTTTTTTCATTATGTGAAGGGACAATATAGAGACTTAAATCTCAGTAGGTAGAGTCTTTGGGGGCCATCTTGGAGAATGGCTACCACACTTCAACAAAAACACGGAAACTAATTTTTTTTGAATGGCAGTGTATTTTTCCTAAGATTAAAAGCAGCAGTGGCCCTTCTGCTGTCTACTCACAGGTGGCAGCCTCTCTAAAATGGTCAACAATGCCGAAGGTAGAAATGTGCACATAAGGGAAAGCATTCCATAGCAACTTGAGGCTTAGTTAGAAAGCCTCAGCTTAAGCAAGTTTTTTTTTTTTTTTTTTTTTTTGGTCTTTTTGACACAGGGTCTCCCTGTAGCCCCAGCTGTCCTAGAATTCACGATGTAGACCTCACTATGCAGACCAGGCTGGCCTTAAACTCACAGAGATCTGCCTGCCTCTGCCTCCCAAGTGCTGGGATTAAAGGCGTGTGCCACCACGCCCGGCTTCAAGCAAGTTTTTTTTTTAAATATTTTATTATTTTTATTTTATGCATATTTGCGCATTGCCTGCATGTATGTGAGTGCACCTGTGTCATGCAATCCTGCAGAGGTCAGAAGAGGGCTTCGGATTCCCCTGGAACTGGAGTTAAGGACGGTTCATGTGGGTGCTGGGAATTGAACTGGGGTCTTCTGGAAAAGCAGTCAGTGCTCTTAACCACTGAGCCATCTCCCCAGCCCCCAGCAAGTTTTTTTTTTTTTTTATGGTTAAATAGTCTCGCTACCACTGCGGATTGTATGCCGAAGCTGTTTCAGGGTAGGGGACCAGAATTTTTACAAATTCCTGCCCAAGAACATTTGAGCTGTGACTTTCCATAAATCATAATTACTGAAAGTGACCAGAGTCATGTCTCTGTATAAACCCAGCTTTAAAAAAAAAAAAAAAAAAAGTAGTAATGCTATCCAGGGATGAGAGCGTGAGCTCTGCAGCACTTTAGGAGTTAAACCAATCAGATGAATCCATGAAGAATGGAAGCTACAGAAGGCACTCTGAGAGACAGTCTCCCAGGCCAAAAGCAAGAACAGTGACGTCAGTCCAACCAATGGAAAGAATATGTTTCAAAAAGGAGTCAGTGAAGAGGAAACATAGGGAAATGAGGGCAGAGGAAAGAATGTAACAGTAATGTAATGAATAAGGAGCAAGTACCATGTACTAAATATTTTTCATGAGCCATTGAATCCACACAACCACTCTAATTGTTAGAATAAAAAAAACCTGTAAGTTAAGTCAACTTCTTCTTTTTTCTTTTTTCGTTTGTTGGTCTGTTTGTTTGAGACAGGGTCTCACTATGTAACCCTGGGTAGCCTGGAACTTGCTATGTAGATCAAGTTGGCCTCAAACTCACAGAGATTTTCCTGCTGGGATGAAGGCATGCATCACCACACTACGCTTTTTAAATAAGTCTATGGCGCTCCAAAACCTTAGGGTTAACTATTCTTTCATTTTTTTTTTTTTTTTGGTTAACTATTCTTATCTAGTTCTGTTCTAAGCAGGAAAGAACTAGAGGACCCTCAGAGGTAGATTCTTCTCTGTAGTAATGACTCTTGAATGGCTGCAGCTCCATAATATACACTGGCCATTAGCATCATCCCCATGGCTCTAGGTTCCAGGTTCTAGAAGCCACCTTCGAATCCTGACTCGTCTTCCTGCAGAGAGAAAACAAACACAGCATTTTTCAAGTCAGGCTTGGCTATGTAGCAAGTACAATTCTCAAGGAAAATTTTAAAACATACATATATATACATATATAAATGCTTAATCATAAAATATTTCTAACATAGAGAATTATACAAGAAATTATCCCAGGCTTGGTGTGGTTGCACATGTTTATATCACCAACACTTGGGAGGCAGAGGCAGGAAGATCAGGTGTTCAAGGCTAGTCTCAGACACATAGCCAGTTCAAAGCCACCCTGGGCTACATGGGATCTGTTTCACAAAATATAACAAAAAAAAAGGATTGGGGTCGATGACTCAGTGGTTAAGAGCACTGGCTGCACTTGCAGAGGACCGGAGTTTAGTTCCCAGGACCCACATGGAAACTAACAACTGTCTGTAACTCCAGTTCCAGGGGACTGGACACCTTTTTCTGACCTCTGCAAGCATTGTATGACACAGGTACACTTACATACATGTAGGCAAAGTACTCAAACACATAAAATAAAAGTAAATAAATAAAATTTTTTAAAAAGAGCTTGGGATGATGGTTTAGTGGGTAAAACACTTCACTTGCAAGCATGGGATGTGAGTTCGATCTACAGAACCCATGTTAAAATGCTGGATGTTGTTGTATTTGCTTTTTGTTTTGTTTTGTTTTGTTTTTGTCTTTTTGAGACAGGTTCTCCCTGTAGCCCCAGCTGTCCTGGAACTCACTATGTAGACCAGGCTGGCCTCGAACTCACAAAGATCCGCCTGCCTCTGCCTCCCAAGTGCTGGGATTAAAGGCAAGCGCCACCACGCCCAGCATTGTTGTGTTTGTAATCCTAGTTCTGGGGAGGCAGAAGGAAGGAACCCTGGAGTTCCCTGGCCAGGCAGGGGACCTAGCCTAATTGGTGAGCTCCAGGCCTATAAGAATCTGTCTCAAAGGAGGTGGATGGTATTCCTGAAGATGACATCCAAGATTGTCTCTGGCCTCCACACACATACACATCCACCTACCTGTTCACAAATAAACATGCACATACAGAGGCATTGAAAAAAGAGAGGAGTTGGGGGTATAGCTCAAGGGTACAGCATTTGCCTACTATGCATAAGGCCCTGGGTTCAATCCTCAATAATGGGGGAGGGAGAGGGAGTGGAAAAAGATTACCCCAGACTAAATTTTATTAACATTTGGTTGTGTTTGTTTTACTTTTCCCCAGATTCTGAGACATTAAAACACAAGGACTTTATCTAAAGAGAAACAGACCTGAAACTAGCACACTTAAAATGCTTGCAAGGGCACCATTATTGTAAATAAGTGTGTGGTCACCTACAATATTACTTTGGAGGACTGACCCCATTAGGGTGACTGAGTTCTAACATGCTTCAGATTTTGGTTTAAGAGCAGTTTTTGTTTTTGTTTTTGTTTTTTTTCTGGCTTCCTTGACCAAAGCAGATCCTTGCAGCCCAATATCATAGGACCATGTAATATAATATTCCTTTGTGATACTTACCTCTGTTGTGAAGTTAAATTTATTTGTATGCCTATTGGACTAATTCCTGTCTCTTCCCTAGACTGTAAGCTCCACAAAGGTATGTACCAAATTTTATTAAAAATTAACTTAGAGTTGTATTAGTGTTGGGCATTCAAACAGTGTACTTACAATGAGTGCACTCAATTTTAAAGGGGCATCAATCTCCTTAGAAATCTCTAAGAAATGAAAACAGGCATCTATACAAAGACTTGCATATGAAGGTTCATAGCAGTATTGTTAATAATAGCCCCCAAGTAGAAACAATTTAAATGCCCATCTATTTTGTGATGCTTCTGTAAAGACATGAAGAAAAATATATCTTCACTCCAGATAGAGCACCAATTCAGACCAGAGTAATGATTCCTCCCAAGTCCACTTTACAGAACCAGTGAGTTTATTGCGGTTACTGACAAGCCCATCCCAGTATGGTGACAAGCCATGAAATCTATATGCCTGTACAAGCTTGCAGGGTCAGCTTCTAAGGTTGGAGAGTCTCTTCAACCCCAGCAATAGTTTAATGCTTGGATAACCTTGGGGAGAAGACTTCTGAATCTTGTAAATTTAGGAACTTCCTGAGACTTGTGAGTTTTTTAAATTCCTGAATCTCATGGGCCTCCATCTCCCTCTAGGAGAAAAATATTTCAATTGGGAGGAAATCACCACACAACACCATCATAGCCAGGCCTAGTAGTACAAGCCTCTAATCCCAGCTGCTACTTGGAAGGCTAAGACACTCGGGAGGCAGAGGCAGGCGGATCTCTGAGTTCAAGGCCAGCCTAGTCTACATAGTGAGTTCCAGAACAGCTGGGGCTATAGGGAGACCCTGTCTCAAAAAGACAAAAAAAAAAATCCAAGACCTGCCTGGATTACTGAGTGAGCTGGAGGTCATCTTGGGCAATTTAGTGAGATCCTCTTTCAAAATAAAAACAAAAAGGGGGCTGGTGATACACCTCAGTGGTAGAGCACTTGCATAGCCTGTAGGAGACCCTGGGTTCTATCATCAGTACAGCTAAATAAATAAATACCCATTGTGATGGTTAATTTTGTCAACATGACACTGCCTGTAATTGCCTGGAAAGAAAGTCTCAATGAGGCATGTCTAGATTAGGTTGGCCTGTGGGTATGTCTTTGGGGGATCATCTTGATTATGTAAATCAAAGTGGGAAGACCTGCCCACTATGGGTGGCACCATTCCCCAGGCAGGTAGGGGATCTTGAATTGTGTGAGAGTGGAGAAAAGTGAGCTAAGCACAAGCATGCCCATGTTCAAAACTCCTGCCACTGTCCCTACCATAACGGAGCTCACTGGAACTGTGAGCTAAAATCAACCATCTCTCCCATTTCTTTTGTCAGGGTATTTTATCACAGCAGTTGGAAAAGAATGGAACATCGCTCATCAATAAGGATGAATGAACAGAACACTCTATAGCATAGATGAGCCACAAAAATATGCTAGATGAAATATGTTAGTGAAGAAATAATACACCTGGAGAAGAAAGCAAATCAATGGCAGAGTGGGAATGTTGGTCGACTGCAAATGGAAATTTAAGGAGTGACAGAAATATTCTAAAACTGGATTATGGAATGACTGCTTGACTGTATGAATTTACTAAACATCATCAAACTGTTCTCTTTTTGCATAGGCAAATTATACAGTACTGAAATTTATACCACAGTAAAGTGGCTAAAATTGTTTTAGAGAAATCAATCTCCTTACTTAGTCATTTTACCCAAATTTATGCTCTGAGGAACATTATTTTTGTGGGACATTGTGCCAGCTCTGCTAGTTGAATCTAACAGCGCTTTAGTGATAAACCTAATTTTTAACTTAGTGCACAGAAGAGAAAATATCATGTTTTCCAGCCTTCTTTGTAGCTCGGTGAGGTTTTGCAGGAATGTTCTGGCCCATAAGATGTAAACAAAAGTGGTGGGCAGTATTTCCAGGAAGCAGTTGAAGGGGTTCCACACCTCTCTTTGCATTCCCACACACCTCTTTTTTCCTTCCAAGGACTGATACTTCAACAGTCATCACCAACCTTAAGAATAAAAGTTAAAGGCCTGGTGTGGCGGTGCACGTTTTTAATCCCACGATTCCGGAGGCAGAGGCAGGCGGAGTTCTGTGTGTTCGAGGCCAGCCTGGTCTACATAATGAGCTCCAGAACAGCTGAGGCTACAGGGAGACACTGTCTCAAAAAGACCAAAAAGGAATGAAAGTTAAGGATGGTGGCACACAGACATTGAAGCCTGAAATCCTAAGGGGTCATGTCACGCTCAGAGTTTCACTTCTCATAGTTCTTATGCAGGGCAAAATGATTTCAGCATTATTCCTTTGCAGGCATTTATTTATTACTATTATAAATTATGTGTATGTGCGTATGTCTCTGTGGGGGTAGGTGCTAATGAGTGCAGGTGTCCTGAGAAATCAGAGATGCTGGATCTCCTGTACCTGGAGTTACAGGTGGTCGTGAGGCACCTGACATGGGAGCTGGCAACTGAACTCAGGTCCTCTGCAAGAACAGTACGTATTCTTAATTTTTCTATCTCTCCAGTCCCCATTTGCAGCCATTTTTATTATATGCAGCCAAATTTAATCCCAAATAATATCAGTTTTACCGGGTATGAAAGAGGTCTGTGGTCAAATAATTTTGAGAACTATTAAAGTTTTATGGATTTTTAAATAATTCAAGACCACTAGAGAGTTTGGAGGCATGCTAATAAGTAATCTCCAAGACACCCAAAAGAAGACTGCAGGTTGCACAACTCCCACAAACAACTTGATTCCAAAACATATTTTCAGTTAGTCATCTCATGGATGAATGATTTGGTAAAATGGTAAGAGTTGCTTTTAATCTGTATTTTGGGTTCTCCTTTTCTAATCCTTCCTTCTTTTAGGCAGCTAGTGAGATCACCCTTAAATATAAGCGTGACACATCATATCTTAATTTTAAAATGTGTGAAGGATTCCTATAGGATAAATCTCAAACTTATTTTTTTTTGCTCTTCAAAAGTTTATTTCCATTTATTAAGTTATAAGAATCCATGTTCTGCCGGGCGTGGTGGCGCACGCCTTTAATCCCAGCAAATGGGAGGCAGAGGCAGGCGGATCTTTGTGAGTTTGAGGCCAGCCTGGTCTACACAGTGAGTTCCAAGACAGCTGGAGCTACAGGGAGACCATGCCTCAAAAAAAATGAAGGAGGAGGAGGAGCTGCTACTACAGGCTAGCCTGGTCCACATAGTGAGTTCCAGGACAGCTGGGGCTACAGGGAGACCCTGTCTCAAAAAGACAAAAAAAAAAAAAGAAAAAGAAAAAGAAAAAAAAGAATCCATGTTCTACTAAATTTGTGTGAATGCACACAAATTGAGAAGTTCCACAGAATGTGAAACTCTGGAAACTTTTGCTAAGGATGCATTTCTTCTCTTTACTTACAAATCAGGCCTGTACTTTGCGCATTTTTATGAGGTCAATGCATTTTCTTATAGATGAAGAGGTAAGACAAGAATCTTGTTCTACAATTGTCATGATCATATCATGGGGAATATTGATCAATGTTCATGACACAGGATGGGTTACTGGAAAAGCACAATGTCAGGTCAGGCTATGTTAGTTCAAATACTTGTGTTGTTACTTGTTGCAAGTGACCATGGGAAAGTTAATTATTTTCATTGACTCTTTGAGAATTTCATAAATGTATACAATGTATATTTTGATCATATCCACCCCTATCAAATTTCCTTTTTAAGATCTGGCCTTTGCCTCTCTCTAGCTTCACTCTGGTCATCCCCCTCTTGCATCTTGGGACTTCTCAGGGCTGAGACTGAATCATACTCTTCCTAATCTACTTCTGCACATGCTACATATCCTTCCTATTTTCTACCTTAAGACCAGGCTCAGGCATCAGCTCATTCACATTCACTCATACTTTGAGCAATGCCTACTATGTGTCAGGCCCTGCACTAGTGCTTGACTTATAAACACAATCTATATCTTGGAAGGACATGGAATTTAATGATGTTGGACAAGTCCTGTGTTAGTCAGGGTATGCTAATAGATGCAACAACCAACCTTCATATTTTATTCACTTGACACTGGGAATTAATTTCTTGCTCACAACATCATCCAGTGGAGGGAAGCACAGGGGTTTTCAGTCAGTCAGAAACCCAGGCTCATACTATTGCTATTTCCTGGTTCTCCACTGGATAATTTTTCATATGACCAGCAGATGAAGAAAGAAAGAAAGCTTGGAGTATCATAGGAGTTTGGGGCTGCCTAGAAATGAGATCTATCCTCCTGCCCAGATTCCATTTTTCCAGAGGTCAGACAGATGGGCCTACTTGATTACTGAGCTGTAATTCTGCTGTAAGCTTAGGAGGAAAATGAAATGGGCTGGTGAAGAGATGGCTCAGCGGTTAAGAGCACTGACTGTTCTTTGCAGAGGACCCGGGTTTGATTCCCAGCACCTACATGGCGGCTACAAACCATCCGTAAGCCCAGTCATAGGGGAATCTGAAGCCTTTTCTGACCTCCGCAGCACTGCATGACACGGGTGCACTCACATACATGCAGGCAATGTACTCATACACATAAAATAAAAATAATATTTTTAAAAAAATGAGCTGGTGAAAAGAGCCTCTTTATTCGTCCATAGACATAGAGACAAGAGCAATGAAGTTCACACATGGTCTAACGGAGAAAAGCAAGATGTGAACAGAGACGAGGAAGCAAAAGAAAACAGGTGTCTTACATCTCCTGCATGTGGAGTTATCAGAAAGTTCTAGAACTTCTGGAAGTCCTTCTGTGGCTTCCTTTTCCAGTTCTTAAAGATTTTTTTTTTCTTCTGGGGTATTCTGGAAACTGGGGCATACTATGTAGTACAGAAATTCATGCATCACCTCATCTCTATCAAGCCTTCACAGCCTCACGCTGTCAACCACTTTTTCTTCTAGCAGTTGTTGAGGTGACCAGCTTTGAGTCTGCCTCATCTGACTTCAGACAGCTAGATCTTGATAGTGTTCTGCTTCATGGCCCTCTATCCTGGATCCTTATTGACACTGAGCTTTGGGGCACCATGAACGTTCACTTGGCTTCTAGCTGGGATAAAACTGGTATGAATCTTTACCCAATGCGAGATGAGCTGGTGAATAAATTTCCGTCCTTTCCTTGACCCACAGGCAATACTGAGACTCATTTTATATGGCTTCTTAGAGACTAATCCATGACCAGAAGAACTGGTCACAGGAGTGACCATTCTGGAACTGGCTTTTCATCCCTACCTTAAACCTTTGTTTCAGTCCTTCAGTACAGAATCAAGCTGTTTCTGGGTGACCTAGAACTCAGCAAAGAGCAGCACAGTGCTGCCTCACAGGGCCCTGGCTGCTGAAAGTACTTTAGGAGTCAGATTCCACTAACCTCTCAATTCCACAGACCTACTCTTTCAAGGTCAAGTCTGCAGCATCTTCTGCACTTCCTTTGCTTGAACCCATCTTACTCAGCTGCGAGTTCATCATGGCCTCCCACTGATTCCTTGTCTGCCCACCCAACATTGTGTCTGTGTGTTTAAGTTTTCTTATGCTACTTTCTTCAAAGTTTGAGGATGGCAATTACTGATAAGCCTACTTTCCCTCGGCTTCCTGTTCCCACACATCTCCAGCCAGTTCTTTCTTGCCTCCGTGCTTTGGGAAATACATTCTGTCCAATTCTTACTTCCCCACAGCCTCACTGACTACCTTTGCTGCCCTCTCTGTCCATTTCTTATTTCTCCCAGCCTCTTCTGAGAAATGTGAAGTTCCGAGACCTCAGCTCTTTGAGCACTGTACCCTGGAACCTGTGATCCTGGCATCTGGGCCAAAGGGGTGTGACTACCAGCTTCAAAGTCCCCTCTACAGGGTCTGTTTTAGCTGTTAAAGCAGCTGGCTTAGAAGGTAAGAAGGACCTCCCTGTGAAGCCTTCAGGGAGGACAATTAGCTTCTAGTAAATTCTCTTACCAGCTTAGCAGGATTAGAGATCCTCAGGAGCCATGACTCTGCCTTGTCCCCAACTAAATAGTAAGCTCCTATAGGACAGGGATAGTGTCTGCCTTAATACTCACCTTGGTATCCAAAACAGTACCTACAGCAGAGCTGGTATTTAGTATTTAAGGAAAGATGAAAGAGGAAGGAAGGGCTGTGAGACATCTTGGCCAGCCTTGAATCAAACAGAAGGTGTCAGGTTGAGACAGACAGGTGGCAGGTAAGCTGCAATCCGTTCACTTTCAAACTGGTCATATCTATGGTATTTCCCAAGAAGTAAAGAGGCAAAACTGAAGAGGCTGAAAGCCATAGGAAAACTGGGATTTCAGAGAAGCTAAAAAAATATTCTCTAGAGGTGCAGGAAGGCTCTGTTAGGCCATTGTAGTTACCCTTAACACACTCACACCATGCTTATCTTAAAGGCATTTGACAAACTGCTCTTGGAGTCATCAGACTCAGATCACTCCTGCTTTAATGTAAAATGAGTTCCTACGGTCAGAATTCAACCAGTTTATTTTTTAAAGTCAGTACTGGGGAAACACTCCAGATAGGGCAGGCTGGGAGTGAGGAGGAAAGGTGATCACTGGGTCCTGGAGCGGAAGGGATGCTTGCTGGGAATATTCTCCTAGGTAGGGCAGGGTCCTCATCCCTCCTGCTTGTTCCTACCCATCTATGGTCTGACTTCCTTCCTCCCTCCGTTTTCTTTACGGCATTTATCACTGCATGCCCCTTATTTATTTATTTACTTACTTATTGTCTTTCTTTGGCCTGTTCCGTGACAGCAAGGGCTTTGTCCTACTGACCACTGTATCCTGTCTTAGATCAATTTCTGTTATTTAGTGGGCACTTAAAAATGAGCTGCTAACTAACGAATTAAGGACGATAACATTGGTCGAATCGCTGCCATATGCTAGGCCTTGTCCTTGAGGATGCTACAAGGATGGTAGTGGAGACAGGCCCGAAAATAAATACATCTGCTTTTACTGAGGCACATCCAATGTGCTGCAGGATGCCCTGGGCTGGAAAACTCCTGGGTGTGCAAGGCCCCCGGAAGAAGCTCGTGGTGTGCTAGGGAGTCAGTCGCACCGCGCAGGAGCCGCAGCTGGAGATAGGACGACAGGGCTTTCCGCTTTGCTTGACCTCTTAGCATCTTCTTTGGCTGAACTGTGGTACCCACGCCTCTCCCAGCGTCAGCGTGCAGGGCCTGGGCCTGGGCACGCTCCGGTTACCAGACACCCCGACCACCACCCCCACCCTCCACCGCGTGAGAGCCAGCCCCGGGTGTTCCAGCGCGCTCGCCCGCTACCTGCGAGACCTTCACCTGCGAGCACAGCCCTCGCCCGACGCCCGGCAGCAGCACCCAGTCCCCATCCCGGTCCCCGCCCCCTGCCTGCGGTCGGCGGCGTGTAGGACCCCGCCCCGCCCCCTCCGCCCGTAGGACCCCGGCCCCGCCCCGCCCCCGTAGCCCTGCCGCTCCGTCCCGAGGGGCGGGGCCGCGCGCTGCGCCGGCTCCAAGGCGGGGAGTGCGAGGCAGGGGGCGGGGCGGCCCTGGCCTCGACCAATCAGCGCCGCGATCACATCCATGCAAATACGAGCACAATGGAGCGAGCCCATCACTCGCCCCTGCAAGCAAGCTTGAAATGGGCTTCCGTCTGAGTTGCAGCCCGGAGGACCAATGAGTCTGTGTTTGGGGCCAGCGCGGCCCAATGGCGCGGCCGGGGAGGAGGGCCCGAGCTGTGTTAGGGTGTCCTTGCAGGGTGTCTGAGCTAAACTTCACCAAATAATAGCTGTTTGTATTTTGGCTGCTGCAGGAGCCATTTTAGGTAAGTTCTTCTCATAACTTTTTATTTTCCCCCCTGGCCTCGGCGGACCCGCCTCGTCTGCGGCGACCCTGTCCCCGCCCCGCCGGCCGGGATGGGGTCGCTCCTATGAATGGAGCCGGACTGAGGGGCTGCGGCGGCGCCAGGCCGGCCCGGGCAGGGGTCCGAGCGCGGCCGGCGGGTTGACGGCCAAGCGGAGGGCCCTGAGGCCTGAGGCACGGGCTGTGCGTCCTCCGCCTCCCCGCCGCGGGTTCCG
>NW_008353921.1:266093-275492 GCF_000622305.1 Nannospalax galili | reverse complement strand
TCCCCAGGGAGCGCCCGAGGGACCCCCGCGGCCCGGAGTGTGGAGCGCGGCCTCGGCGCCGCCCCCGCCGAGAAGTTGCCGGGTCCGCGTCCTGCGTCTGTTTGCAGGGGTGGAGGAGGGTGGGCCGGTGCCCGGCTGCTGCTCCGGGAGGGGGCGGGGGCCGCGGCGTCCCGGGTCGCGCGTCCCTCCCGCCCGCTCCTCACGCTGCAGCGTGCACTCGCCTCGAAAATGGGATCCCTGAAGGACTCGAAGCCTCCAGGCCACCCCGCTGCCAAGTTTGGTGCGTTATTCGATTGCATGTTTGCGCTTGAAAAGAAAAGAGAGAGGGAACCTGTCCCCTTCGGGGTGTTTATTTTTCTTCCCTGTTAAGAAGTAACGGAGTCTGTCCTTCCTAAAATTTCCATGGAACATGCCTGTCAGAGGTGCAGTCTTTCTGGTTGGCAGCGTCTTGGGTTTTAAGAAGATGTTCTTAGGAAATCCCCGCACTAGTGAGTTAATTGAAATTTGAGTTTGTTTGCAGCTTCAGTTTTATTTGATCCAATTAAAAATGCATAAGCAAGCGCTTTATATTTGTGTACATAGAGTATTCCTAGTTTCTGTTATGACTAGTATGAGTGTGGTTTCACGAGTGTGGGATCTAATAAGGCAGTATAATTCAATTTTGAGCTTGTAGGCCTGTGTTCTCCAAATTAGGGTTTACAGACCATTAGTAATCTGGCCGAGGTTTCTAGTGAATCCCTGGCATCTGCGAGCGTCCTTCTCTGTTGCTGTGTGTGCCTTATTCTCCACCCGTTAAGAACTGTTTCATTCTGGTGTAACGATACGCGAAGAGAGAAAATAGATACTTTAAATATTTGCAGTTTTCAGAGTGTCTGGAATATTTTGGCTAAGACTTGATTATTATTTCCTTAATGGTATATAAGGATATCTAGCCAGTTGGTCCCCAAATTGGCATATCTCATGAGAATCTGCATGAGGTACCTCTGGAAAAGTCTGGAGAGGAAGAAAGCTGCTCTGCTCCCAGGGCTGGCTGGGATTGTTTTGACTTACTGTGATGGGGGTTGAGGGGGTCCCATTGGCTGTGCATCTCATAGCAGTTGACTGGAAGCCAAGTTGGAAGATGAGGTTGGCAGCCTCAGAGTTTTTGTGAACTTTGTGGTTCTCTGGCTACAGAAAGATTTGAGATCTGTGTATGATAAAATGATTAGGCATGAGTTGTCAAGTAGCGTGCCTCATGCCAACTGGAGCAGGTGGTTTTATATAAGCAGTGCATCCTTCACTGTAACCAGAGGCCTGGGAAAATGTGGAGTGGCATGACTCAATTTTGGAGTTCCTTCTGTCCCAGGACAGATTTCATAGGTGGATTATGAGTCTTTTTGTATTTGAACTTTTTTTTTTTTTTGATTAGTGAACTATTAAAAGCTAACCTGAGGGCAGGGAGATGGGCTCTGCTGCACAGTGCTTGCCATGCAAGCATGAGAACTAAGTTTGGATCCCCAGAACCCACATAAAAAGCCGGGCATGATGGCTGGCTTCTGTAAACGTAGAGAGGCAGGAGGATATCTGGTGCTTGCTGTCCAGCTAGTCTAGTGGCATTAATGAGCCTCAGATTGAGTGAGACACCCTGTCTCAAAAAATAAGGCAATGAGCGATTGAGGAAGAAATGACAGCTTTTGGCTTCCAACACACACACACACACACACAGTTCCAACACACGCACACACACAGAGCCTTCCAACACACACACACACACGCTCACACACACACACACACACACACACACACACACACACACACAGAGCTAACCTATACAGGTCTCCCCCAACCCACCTCATTTGTTTTGGAATCTCATAGTAAGTAGTTTGAGATGCTTTTCTTGGTCTATGTAGTCCTTCTTGGTGTAGTGAAATCAGAGTTTCTCTGTGGTGGTATGGTCTCTCTAGAGTCTGGATTTTTTTTCTTTGCTTTTTACATTTAGCTTTTCGGTTATAGCACTGCACATTGGATATGATACTTTTACCAGAACTTTTAGGTATCTCTTATCTTTATAATTTTATGGTTATTAATATAGTAGGAGGGTCTCTGACTCCTCAGTGTATAATGTAATTCAAGGCAGAAACCACACGGGAAGTTGAAAAACCAGTTAGAAGTGGAGTGGAAGAACCATGTCTAAGCCTTCCATTTCTGGAGGATCCATTGGCAGTTTTTAGTATTTATTCATCTACTTTTTTTTAACTTTTAAAATTTTATTATTTTTATTTTATGTGTATGCGTATGTTGCCTGCATGTAGGTAAGTGCACTCATGTCGTGCAATGCCCGCAGAGGTCAGAAGTGGCTGTTGGATCCCTTGGGACTGGAGTTACGGACAGTTGTTAGCTGCCATGTGGATGCTGGGATTCGAACCCAGGTCTTCTGCAAGAACAGCCAGTGTTCTTAACCACTGGGCCATCTCTCCAGCCCCTCATCTACTTTTCTTATAACTATCTCAAATACCAAAGAAAATCTGCAGCAGAATTGTATCTCTTTTGGAACCACTCTTGGATTTTCCTAGTTTAATATTACAGAATGTTTATCAGGAACAATGTTCCCTGAGGCTACAATGTCTTGGAGATCTATGGTTTATATAAATTTGAAAGACATTTTTGGTTTCCTTGGAAGTATGGCCTAGTTTGTGGTTACGCCTTTCCTGTGTTAAACCATGAGGCTTCATGACCTCAGGCTTCATCTTGCTGTGAGTGCCTGTGCTTTGCAGCTTTCATGGAAGTCTGATGGGAACAGCCAATGGGTTGCCCTTGTACCACACATGCTTTGAACCCCTTGGAACAGGTTTAGGATTGAGTCCCCTTGCAAAAGTACCTTTGGTACAGGACAACGACAATATCCAAATCCGCTAGGAAACTGCTCTCTTGTTCCTTCACTTTCCCCCAGTGGTTGCATTGCTTATTGCAGAGCCTTCTATAATTTGTTCTTAATAAACACTTCTACTTCCATCCACAGCTTATAAAAGCTTTGATTTAGTTGAAGTAAAAAGCTGCAGTGAATTCAGTGCTGTTGCCTGCATTCTTCTGGACCAGATTATTATACTGGAAACTCTTTGAAATACGTAAAATAATAGCTAAGGCTTGGGTATCAAAAAGGAGAACATTTTTGTTCTCAGTGGAATGTGGCATACTTGTGAGGTAAGCAGAAGAGAACTGGTTGAATACCTGGTGTGTGTCCAGTATCAGCAAGTCTGGGACTGTAGGGGTGAAAAGAACCCCAGCTTCTTTTATTTTTTTTGTTTTTTTTGTTTTTTTTTTTTTGAGACAGGATCTCCCTGTAGGCCCAGCTGGCCTGGAACCACAGCTGGCATAGACCACACTGGCCTTGATCTCACTGAGATCCACTTGCCTCTGCCTCCCAAGTGTTGGGATTAAAGGCATGTGCTACCAGACTTGGCTGTACCCCAGTTTTGACAGCCTCTTCATGGAACTGGGCTGCAGTTTAGAAGTAACATACTCAAGAACACTAAGCTAGTAAAGAGTAAGGCCAGGGGGCTAGAGAGATGGCTCAGTGATTAAAGCATTGACTGCTCTTGCAGAGGACCCAGGTTCGATTCCCAGCACCCACATGACAGCTAACAACTATCCATAACTCTAGTTCCAGGGGATCTGATTCCCTCTTCTGACCTCTGCAGTCATTGCATGACACAGTTGCCTCTACCTACCTACCAGCAGGCAATATACTCACACATATAAATAATAAACAAATATTTTTAAAAAGTGTAGGGGCAGAGTTTAAACCCAGATCTTTGCAATCCAAAACACATAACCTTTTACCAGTAGCTCTGAAGATTCCTTTAAAAGCTTGGATATGCCGTCTAGTTTTAGTAGTGTGGTGCTTGGTTGACTAACACACCTTTCCCAAGTTTATACATGCATCACATTTTACTTTTCATTGGAATACAGTGAACTTAGACGTTCAGGTATGATCTGGTGCGTAGTAATCGTGACGTGCACAGGGAGAATGCAGCCACTTTTTCCTTGCCAAAATGTTCTTTTCTTTCGCTTGTGTTGTGGAGGTGTTGATACCCTCGTGAGAAATTCTTCTTCTTCCATAAAAGTCCTGAAGGTAGTAAAATAGAGTTACCATCACTTTTCCTATCCTGAACTAAATTGTTTGCATAAAATCCAGAGAAAAAATATTTTTGTCTATAGTTTGTGTTTATTGGGTTTTATAGTTTGTGATAAGGACTCTGTATATTCTTTGTCCCTTGTCACTTGCCATTCTTGTTCTGTTCTGGGGCCTTTAGAGTATGTGTTGGTACATGGGCCATAATTTAAATAGCCCCTGTTTTGAAACATTGTTTTTAAGCTAATGAACTTTTTTTTCTGTATAATCATGAGGAATGACTTTTTTTTTTTTTTTTTTAATCTCTTTGAAACAGTCTCCCTGTAGCCCCAGCTGGCCTGGAACTCACTATGTAGACCGGGCTGGCCTCAAATTCACAGAGATCTACTTGCCTCTGTCTCCCAAGTTCTGAGTGCAAAGGCATGTGCCACCATGCTCAGTAACAAAAAATTTTTCAACAAGGAAAAGACCTGATTTTTTTTTTTTTCAACAGACTCCTATGGTGCTATTTGTTATTTTAGAAGAACTTAGATAGTATTTGAAAATTTCAGGAAAATTTAGGAGAATTTTAGAATATTCTTGTGGTTGCAAATCCAAACATACACGGAAAGTGATAAATTATGTATTTGAATTTTCTAAATATCTGAGGAGATATTTTTGGTTTTTGTGTCCTATAAGGTTTGTTTTTTGTTTTTTTGTTTTTGTCTTTTTGAGACAAGGTCTCCCTGTAGCTCCAGCTGTCCTGGAACTTACTATGTAGACCAGGCTAGCCTTGAACTCACAGAGATCCTCCTGCCTCTGCCTCCCAAGTGCTGGGACTAAACGCCACCATGCCCAGCGAGGTTTTTATAGGGAATATTTATCTATCTAGTTTTATGGTTATAGCTTTTATCAAACAATTAAACTTTTTTTTAAAAATATTTTATTTTTTTGAAACAGGGTTTCCTTGTAGCCCCAGCTGGTCTAGAACTCCCTGTGTGAACCAGGCAGGCTGGCCTCCATCTCACAGAGATCCACCTGCCTCTGCCTCCCAAGTGCTGGTGTTAAAGGTGTACACCACCACACCTGGCTAAGTGTCTTCATTTTTTAAGATTCTTGGGGCCTCTGTGATTTACATAAACAAAAACAAATCGGTAAAACTGAATTTTAGATCAATAAGTGAATTAAAGAGAGCAGCTCTAGTAAGTGATTTAACTCAAGATTTTCATAGAGACTCATAAAAAGTCCAATCTTTTGGGCTAGAACACAAGTTGATTAGAAGAGTCATTTGTTTGGCCGGCTGTGTAGATGAGGCGGTTTGGTAAAGGTCGCTGATTCCTATAAGGGACTCTGGCTTGTTCTTCTCTAAGTGTACATGAGTAAAGAAGGGTACCTGGGCTGTTTATTTTGGGTTCAAGAAAAAAAAGTCCATTTTCTCAGAAGTCCTTTGAAGGATTACATCTGGTAAGCTGGGCCCAGATCATAAGTTTTATTTACTGAAAGAAATTTTACATAATTTAACAGAAATTTTATTATTGCTGGTTGTGTACTTTGGCTTAACAATTCTTGCAGTATTAGCAGTCAAAATTCAGCTGTTTGGTTCCCAGGAAAAGGTTAAGCCATCATCATTGCTGGTCATATGATAGGATTATAAATGGTGACACCTGTATCAGTTTCTTTTCTCATTGCTGTGACATGATACCTGGCAGAAACAACTTAACGGAGGAAGGATTTTTTTTTCTGGCTCACGATTCAGGGAAAGGCATGGTGGTTCTGCAAGGCTTGTGGCTGTGCCAGGAGTGTGAGGGGGCTGGTTGTGTTGGTATTAGTCAGGAAGCAGAGATACCTGTGTACAACAGGATTACTCCACAGCCACCTTCTACCTTCACTTAGGCCCCACCTTACAAGGTTCCTCAGCTTCCCAAAGCAGTGCCACCAGCTAGGGGTCGGCTGTTCAAACCCAGACTCCTTGGGGGATGGTTCTGACTGCTACCTTTCTGTGGTGGGATGTGTACAGAGTTTATAGTAGCAGGTATAGCAGTTCTTTAGAAAAAGTATTTTGTCTCCCATATCAAATAGTAAAAATACTAGCTTATATTGTCCCCCTTGGGGGGTGTGAGTGTGGGTGTGTGGGTGGGTATGTTTCCCTAGAAATCTATTTTTCTGATATTTTACAGAAATTTTAGACTATATCTTAGTGGGAAAGAACACAAATAAAAACTAGCCCTTTGGGTAGAGAGCACTATGCAAAATGCTGGGCTGCTTCAGCACTGCTGTGAGGCTTGTTGAAAACAGGACCCGTGAAGTAGGTGGCAGAGAACCAGGAATCCAGTGAAGATTTTTGTGAAGATTGAAATTTGAGCATGAGCAGTTACTCTGGGTCAGCACTGCCCGGTGGGGTTCTGCTGTGATGGAAGGATGCGTATCTTCATGAGAGTTACTAGTCATGTGGAGCTTTTGAACCCTTAAGATGTGGTTAGCAGGAGGAAGGGAACTTCAGATTTTATTTACTATTAACTGAAATTTAGATGGCTACACATGACTACAGCCACTGGTGCAATAGCTTTAGGCCCTTTAAGCTCTCTCACACACTTCATTCCAGCAAAGGTGTATCTACTTTTCTTTTGCTGTTAAGGCACATATGAGACAGGAATATGAGTGATAAGCAGGTCACAAAATGAAACGACGCTATTTACCCGCTTAATATTTGCCCAATTATTTTTATGTGAAAGTTGATTCAAAAATTTAGAAATTTGGATATGTTTTGTGAGGCATTACAAATAGCAAGCTCTACCAGCGAGGCCTTGTAACCTTTCCTGTCTAAGAGTCATGATTTCTTTCAGCATGACTTCTGAAGCTTTTTCTTGCTAGAGATTTAAGGCAGCGCTCTTCAGGGCAGTACTGAAGCTGGTCATGATGGGTCTTCTCTCATCAGGTAGTAGTAGAGACTTTTATTTTGGGCGTGTTTGTGAGCTAACTTACTAGGAGAGTTCGGTTTGTGAAGGGAATCTTTTTTAAAATATTTTATTTATTATTTTTATTTTATGTGTATGCATGAATTGCCTGCGTGTAGGTAAGTACGTACACCGTGTCGTGCAATGCCCATGGAGAACAGAAGAGGCTGTCAGATACCCTGGAACTGGAGTTACGGACAGTTGTTAGCTGCCATGTGGGTGCTGGGATTGGAACCTGGGTCTTCTGTAAGAACAACCAGTGTTCTTAACCGCTGAGCCATCTCTCCAGCCTGGGAATCATTTTTATAATGTTCCTCAAGTCTCCTTGAAAGACTTGAGTCTTTTTCTTTGTTCCCTTTCCAGTATATTTTAAAAAGTAATTTGATGAAAGAGATTTCTTTGCTTATGCAGGGTTACATGTATTTCTCCCTTCCCTGTGTGCTTGTACTTCAGATTTTAACTTCTGAAACTTGGGTAACATTGATTCTAGTATATTGATCAATATCCACTGTAGAATTGCAAATGGTTTTGTGATTGGCAAGTGGATAGACTTTTGTCTATAGAGGTCATATTTGACTATGAAAGTCAACACATAGAATCAGCTTTTTAAAATGCTCTGTAGTCATATAAGTAAGTATAGTCAAGCAGCAGTTTTTAAAAACACATTTGCTAGGTTTTAGATTTACAAACAGAAATTGTTGTTCATTTAGTAATGATTCTTACAGAGACAGTAAGGGCTTCCCTGTGTGGTTTACAGGCTTAGAATAGTAGTCAGAGGGTTCCTTAAAGGTCTTAGACAGCTGCCAACACAGACAGTATTTATCAAAGTATTTATCAAACCTAAGGGTTTTCTGCTAGAGTATTTAGGCTCCTTTATGTTCTTAATCATATCATCTAAAATTGTTCTTTGAATTCTTTTTTCCTATTTGTATTTTTTTCCTAATTTACTTCTTTCTCTTACTTTATTGCTCTGGATAAGATTAAACATTATATTTAGTAAGAGTAGAAAGGTAGGCCGTCCTTGTCTCAGTCCTAATTTTAGAGGATATGCTTTCAGTTTTTCTGCATTTACTATATCGTTGGCTATAGGTTTGTCATACATAGATTTTATTGAGGTATAGTTCATCGACTCTAATTTTTTCAGATCATTAATGAATATTGAACTTTGTCAAAGGCCTTTTCTATATATGAGATGATAATATAATTTTTGTCCCTAATTCTATTTCTGTGTTGTATTATGTTTATTGAGTTGCCTATGTTGGTCCATCCTTGCATCCCTGGAATGAAACCAACTTGAACATGCTATTTAATATTTTTAATGTGCTATTGAATTCAGTTTACAAGTATCTTACCAAGAATCTCTGCATTTTTTCTCATTAGGGAAATTAGTCAATAGTTTTCTTTTTTGTTGTCTCTTTATCTGGTTTTGCTATTAGCATAATTACTGATTTCACTGAATGAGTTTGGTAATGTTCCTACCCTCTCTACTTCATAGAACAGTTTGAGAAGTGATGTTCACTCTTCTTCAAAGGTCTGGTAGAAACCATGGGCAGTCTTGGTGTTTCCATTGTTGGGAGACTTTGTGTTAGAGCTTCAATCTCATTGCTTATTATTTATTTATTTAGGTTGGTTTTTTTACTCTTGATTAAGTTTTGGTACATTATATATTTCTAGAAATTTTCCTCATTTTCTAATATATTGCTATATACATTTTCAAATTATTCGCTAATGATTTTTTTGGATTTTAGTGGTATCTGTTGCAATATCTCCCTTTTTACCTCTAATTTTATTGTGTTTTTCTTCAGCTAGTATGACTGTAAACTTTTCATTAATTAATTAATTAATTTTATAGCCACTTCCCAGATAGCACCCTCCCATAGCCTCCCTCCCCCCACTAGAGCCCTTATACTCTGATATCCCTACTACTGTCTGCTGTGTTATCGGCACCCCAGCCATTCCCCACTACTTGCCCTTCTGGTGAATCTAGTCAGCTTATCTAGAGGTCTTTGTTTTAGGAGGGTCAGCTGTTCCTCATCTAGCAGCAATCAGTTGTCAATATTCCTTTAGATAAGACTGGGGTCTGCTGTTCATTTTCCCAGTTCTATGCAGGGATTTTGTCTACCTGAGTTTGCATGTGGTTTGTGTAGTCTGACACCATTGCCATATAATCATATGAGCAGGTTCCCAGGAGCTTGTGGGACTCTGTTTCCATATGGTCTTGTACCTCCTCCCTGGCTCTTACAATCTTTCCACAACAATCAATTTTAAAGGAGTTGATGTAGTTGAAAATATGCTGGAGGAGAAGAGGCACAAGAAAATGATGATTTTCCAGGGGCTATCTCAGAGATGGAGGCA
>NW_008353921.1:264591-265934 GCF_000622305.1 Nannospalax galili | reverse complement strand
TTTTTGCCTTTTTGAGACAGGGTCTCCCTGTAGCCCCAGCTGTCCTGGAACTCACTATGTAGATCAGGCTGGCCTTGAACTCACAGAGATCCGCCTGCCTCTGCCTCCCGAGTGCTGGGATTAAAGGTGTACGCCACCACTCCCAGTGGCAATAGCAATAGCACTACTCTTTTGTTGTTTTTTTTATTGTTTCCCCATTGCATTAATTCTGTTCAATGATCAGTCTTTTATTCAAGGACCCAGTGAGTTAAGGTGTGGTAGGGAAGAGCATCTGGTTAACTGGAAATGACCTAGTATCTGAGTGTCACTGAACTGGGGACCTTGACATTATGAAGTAGGCTGCTTTGGGCTTACTGTGTTTCTGTAGCTTTTTGTTTTTTAGATAGTCTCCCTGTATATCCCTGATTGGCTCATGCTGACCTCTCCCTGGTACTGGTACAGTGTGCGTCACTATGGTTGGTTTTGTTCTTGTGTAGCTCTTCTCCAAAAGGATTCAAGTTCTAGATATCTGGGAATGTATTTGAATTCTTATTATGGGATTTCAGTGCCCCCCTGCCCCCCATCCTCCTGGCTTTACGCACTGCCAACTGAGCTACATCCCTAGCCCACTATAAGGCCTTAAAAGAAAGCCCATCTGATTTTTGACAGCTCCCATTCTTAAAGTTTGTACTTTTATTTGCTTCGAGTTTGTTTCCATCACTGCTGTCCTTGCTTTTCCTTCCTTCAGTTTTGTTCCCATGTTAAGACATTGCTACAGGCTGGAGAGATGGTGCAGTGGTTAAGAACACTGCTTGTTCTTGCAGAAGACCTGGGTTTGAATCCCAGCACCCACATGGCAGCTAGGCACATGCATCTCTAATCTGTATGTATCTATTACTAGTCATAATCGGTTGCACTTGGATCCTTGGCGCCTGTCTATGTCTATAAAATCATTGGATAGATTTCAATGGTAATGTTTATCATCTCTACTAATTAACATGACGTAAATGCTTCCTCCTCAAATATAATACATTATTTTAAATTTGTTGATTTGTGTGTGTGTATATCACACAGAACATCCCAAACCATCTTATTCAACTGTATACCCACTTCCCAGATAGCACCCTCCCACAGCCTCCCTCCACCCAACTAGAGCCCTTGTACTCTGATATCCTTGCTACTGTCTGCTGTGTTGTCAGCACCCCCAGCCATTTCCCACTACTTGCCCATCTGGTGAATCTAGTCAGCCTATCTAGCGGTCTTTGTTTTAGGAGGGTTAGCTGTTTCTCATCTAGCGGTAATTAGTTGTCAGTATTCCTTTGGGTAAGATCGAGGTCTGCTGTTCATTTTCCCAGTTCTATGCC
>NW_008353921.1:246234-264408 GCF_000622305.1 Nannospalax galili | reverse complement strand
TTAGTCTTTGGTTATACTTTCCTTTTGGGTGTTTAAGGCCATACAGTTGGTCCAGATAAACCGATTTATTTTTACTCTTAAGGTCGTTTGAGGCTCTGTTCCTGTTTTTGGTCTTTTTTGAGACAGGGTCTCCCTGTAGCCCTAGCTGTCCTGGAACTCACTATGTAGACCAGGCTGGCCTTGAACTGAGTGCTGGCATTAAAGGTGTGCGCCACCAAGCCTGGCCCAAATGCCAATCTTATTAACCCACGGTAGTCTCTCCAGTCTGACCTGCTCTGTATCTGTCTGTAGTGTTTGATACCAGCAAGGCTCTCCCTGGATACTCTTGATGGTTGCATGTTCACTCTGGAACTAAGCTTTGCTCCTGCCATTATGAGTGTGATTATGGCAGTTATTTCTAGCTTGCAATTTAAGAGTTATGGATCTCGAATACATTGACATCATAACTAGAGTCTCATAAAGCAAAGCTGCTGTTTTCTCGCAGGAGTTGATTTGGAATGTACTCTGAGGACATGTAGTCCAGCCATCATCTTATGAATGATGAAGTGGGACTCTGTAGTCATGTTAGTATTTTGTGAGTCCTCAGATCTGATCTGTGCCAAAGTTATTAATTTTCGTTTTATTGTATAGGGCTGCTTTCCTAACTTGCATGGGTTAGGGTCCTGAACTCACATAGGAAAAGTTTCCTTAAGAATGTGGGGAAAGGGGGATGGAGAGATTGCTCAGTGGTTAAGAGCACTGGCTACTCTTGCAGAGGACCTGGGTTCAATTCTCAGCACCCACATGGTGGCTAACAGCTGTCTATAACTCCAGTTCCAGAGCACAGATGCCCTCTTCTGACCTCTGTGGGCAGTGCACAACATGGGTGCACTTACATACATGCAGGCATTACACTCATAAAATAAAAGTAAAATTTTTTTTAGAAGTTGGGGAAAATATGGAGAAGGGGAGTACCTGAGATGAGCAGGTCTGCACAAGGCTGTGTAACATGGAAAAATGAAAAGTTTAAGTTAGCATATACTATGTTAGATACCATGTGATGTATGTTTTTGTCAGTCTTGTTCCCCTTTTTTCTCACCCCGCTATCCCCAGTCTTCCCTCTCTGTGTCCTGTGTACCCTTTTGCTCACCCTCATTGTGTAATATTATGCTCTCTTGGTCTCTTTTCCAGATTTTTAGACTTTACCCACATGTCTACCTGTTTACATATGTACATGTATACACTATATAGTAGGATTTGCATATGGGGAGGAACATGTGGTTTTTGGCTGTCTGTGTTTGGGTGACCTCACTTAATATGCTTTCCAGAACCATCCATTTTCCTGAACATTTCATGATTTAATTTTTTTTCGCGGTGGGGGGGGTTGGTCTTTTGAGACAGGGTCTCCCTGTAGCCCCAGGCTGGCCTCTGCCTCCCAAGTGCTGGGATTAAAGGCGTGTGCCACCACGCCCGGCCCAATTTTTTTTAATAGCTGAATAATCACTGTGTGTGTGTGTGTGTGTGTGTGTGTGTGTGTGTGTGTGAGAGAGAGAGAGAGAGAGAGAGAGAGAGAGAGAGAGAGAGAAGAGAGAGAGAGAGAGAGATGGACATCTAGGTTGGTTCCATTTCCTTGCTATAATGAATAGAGCAGCAGTGAACATGGATGTGCAAGTGTCTCTGTGGTGACTGTATTAGTGACTGAATACTTACTAATAAGTGGCAAATGTACGATTCGGCTCTTTTGTGGTGTGGTAATTAGGATTTTTTATTAATACTCTGGTCCACTTCTGGGAATATGGTAGGTCTGTGCCCTTCTCTTTCATTCAAGTTGGGCATAGCAGCATGACCAGCTTTGTACATTGAAATGTGTGGGAGTGGTCTGTCGTTTCTAGCCAGATAATTTTTCTTGAGAGAAATATGCAGTGGTTACATACTGTAAGCAAAAATATCCATGTTTTAAAGTAATACTTTTAAATGGAGTTCTTTGTCAATGTAGCATAGCTAAATCCATCTTGATAAATGCACATGGATTATTCTAGAGTCTCATGAGTTAGTGAGTACCTGTTAGCTCAGTTGAGGAAACTGAGAAACGGGATTTGTTTGTTTTGACTTAAATAACAGAAATGTATTGTCTACTTTTCTGAAGAATAGCTCTGGGATCAAGTTGCCAGCAGAGCTGATTCCTTTGGGGGCCTGTGAAGAAGAATGTGTCCCAGGCTTCTCCTAGGTCCTGGTGATTTTCAGCTGGCCATCTCTACTCCTTGGCTTGTAGAAACATGACCCTGACCTGGGACACAGGGATTATCTACTTGTCTCAGAACTGTCACCCAGCTATTTAACTTTGAGCTCTACATTCTTAAGACCACAGTGTGCCACCCTTCTGTGCGCTAATATTCTGTAGCCTCATGAGCAAGTACCTGTTAGCTCAACTGAGGAAACTGGGAAACGGGATTTGTTTTGCTTGCTTGCTTGGTTGCTTGTTCTGGCTTAAATAACAAATTTATTGTGCATTTTTCTGGAGAAGAGCTGTTTTGGCTCCACCAGAACACAGGCTCTGCCTTGATACCTTCATGCCAAAGCTCCTATTTACCTCCCTGCTCCATCCCTTCTTACAAATTCTTTTGACGGTCAATGTCTTTTAGATTGAGCCTTTCCAGTGTTGTACTGTAAAAACCTCTGTTCCTTTTTTTTTTCCCCTTACCTTTTGCAATCTCTTACCTCTTGTGCTACCTCTGAACTGCCTTTCCTAAAATGACCCAGTCCCTTGCCTTATTATATAGCCTTCTCAGCTATCGTAATTTGGAAGTTTGAGAAAGCCACGATTACCTTCATGGATAGGACAGCTAGCCCGTCGTCAGAAAGGCATTACAGAATGGTGGTTAAAGATACAGATTCTGTAGCCATCCCCTGGATTTGAATCTTAGCTCTGCCATTTACTGCCCATGTGGTCCTCCCTGTACTTCAGTTTCCTCCTCTAAAGTGTGAATATACTGTGTCATATAGTGGGTTTGAAGATTAAATGAGTTGATGTATGTGAAGGCTTGGAGCAGTGATGGCATCGTAATTGTGATAAGTGTTATTATGAAAAACTAGGCATCGCCATGCTTGGTGGTGCACGCCTTTAATCCCAGCACTTGGGAGGCAGAGGCAGGTGGATCTCTGTGAGTTCAAGGCCAGCCTGGTCTACATAGTGAGTTCCAGGGCAGCTGGGGCTACAGGGAGATCCTGTCTCAAATAAACCAAAAAAAAAAAAAAAAAAAAAAAAAAGGAAAACATTTTTAAAAAAAAAAAAAAAAAAAAAAAAAAAAAAAAAAAAAAAAATTGCTAGGCATCGTAGGGTCAAGTGAGGAAAAGTCATGCTTGGTCTTCCTAACGTTAGTATTAAGATTTTTTGCAGCAGGAATTTCTGAGAGGAACTCTGTAAGGTTTTATGCTGGGGGGCAGTTACAGCCTTTCTAGATCTCCCCTAGTCTCCTCCCCCAAGCATTTCTAGAGACAGGCTTTGCCTGTTTAATCAGTTGGCATTTTATGTTGAGCTGCCTTTGTATTTTCTCATATTGCTTCTCATTTATTCTGTGAGTGTGTGATACTCATTTATTTTGTAAACAATTACTGAATATATTTTGGTTTTTAGCCATTACTGGGCACTGGGGATTTGAAGAAAAGTGCACATGGTCTCTGCCCTTGAGGAGTGTACAGTCTCTTAGAAGAGGCAGAAAGGTAAACTGCTACAAGCGCTACAGTAAATGTCAAATTAGAGTTATGTTCTAGGTTTTGTTAGAATAGGGAGCAACCATCAACCTAGGGGCTTAACCTAGAGTTAGTTAAGGTTTTTACAAGGGAGGTACTTAATCTTTAACTAGTTTTTGAAAATTGGTTTGGAGTTTGATAATCAGTGCCTGGGATTAGTGTCTCAGTTAGGAGAACATTCCGCCTAAGGGAAAGGCCTATGCCAAAGGTGCATGGTAAGTTTATTGTGGCTGGAGCTTTGTGGGGGAGCTGTGGACCAGAGGCTCAGGATGTTGAGATGCTAAAAGATCAGGGTGAGGTGTTTCAGTTTTTGTTAGCAGTGAGAAGTCACCAGTGACACGTTTTCCAACCTTGGGTAGTGGAAGTTGGTTTAGAACCGTGGTGCTCAAACCTTGCTGTTCAGAATCACTTGGAAGAAGAACATGGGCAAGGCTCTGGGCTCAATCCCCAGTAGTAGAAAACAATAACAAAAAAACTCTTTCATTAGGAGGGGCATGTAGTGCACACCTTTACTCCCAGCACTTGGGAGGCAGAAGCAAAAGCAGGTGACTCTGAAATGGAGGCCAGGCAGGGCTATATGAAGAGCTCTTTTCTTTTTTTTTTTCTTAAAAGCAGGTGCCCAGGCTGCATAGACTCAAATCAGATTGTCTGGTGGAGGAACCCAGCTTCAAGATTTTAAAAAATAACTTCCTGGACAATTCCAGTACGTACCCAAGTTTCAGAATACTGTTTTCAAGGGTCCCACCAATTAAATCAGGAGACTGTTGGAGTCACTTAGCAGGAGCCACAGGAGGAAAGCTGAAACAACCACTATTCTTTTTCTTTAGTCTTCTGTATGATTGACTTCTCTAACAAAATTGGGGCCACAAGGAAACCCTGTCTCAAACCACCCCCTCAAAACCAAAAAAACCCCAGTAAATCTCTAAACCTGCTGTGGTGGCACAAACCTGTAACCCCAGCACTTGGGAGGTGGCAGCAGAAAGATGAGAAGTTCAGTAGGTTTTGGTTTATCTTTACTAGCACTGCATTAGCAGGTAGGAAAAGTCTGCCTTTAATTCTTGGCAGTTGTTTAAAACCCACAGTGCTAATACCTCTTTAAGAGGCTAGAGAGATCTAGCTCAGCAATTAAGAGTACTGGATACTCTTGCAGAAGACCCAGGTTCAAATTCCATCACCCCCATGTTGGCTAACAACCGTTTGTAGCTCCAGTTCCAGGGGATGCATTGCATGACACGGTGCACTCACATTCATGCAGACAATACACACATAAAATAAAAATAATAAATAAAATATTTTTAAAATACGCTCTTTAAAATACAGAATCCAGGTAAAGTATCCAAGATGTGACAGGTATACTGTAAAAATAACTAAGTTCTATAATTTACATGGTACCTTAGGAACTTACCAGTGTGATAGACAGGCTGACTTGGTTTGTATATTTGAAATAGTCTCTCTTTGCTAAATAAATTTGATAGTGGATAATATTTAAATTCTGTGAAGCACTTTTGGGTCAACTTTGCCTTCATTCTAATGTAGAAGAATTGGAACAGAGAAATTTGAAACATTTTTATACTTAAGGGTATTTATCTACTCCTTTTTTGTGTCTTGAAAAATACAAAATATACATAACAGTACCCAAAACACCCATCTTCTCTGTACCTAGGCTGCACCACGGTGTTTTGTGTTTTGTTTTATTTGGCCAAATTTGCTTTTGAACTCTCTGCCTTTCTTTTGTTCCACCGTTTGAGAGTTACGTGCATGCATTGTGACATTTCACCCCTGAAAAGTTTTGTATTTGTCCTAGAAGGCATTCTATAGAGCTGCAATATTTTTATATCGCAGAAGCTTAACATAAATAACATACAGCCCCTATTTAAATTTTCTGACAGTGATGTTATTTATGGCTCCCTTTCCCACCCTGCACCCCGCATTGTGATCCAGTCTGGTACCCACATTGTGTCATGATGCCAGGGCTTCTTACCTTTCAATACTTATTAGTTTGATCTGGCATTCGTAGAATTTCACAAATGGAAACAGCTCAGCTTACTCCTTCCTTCCTGCTTACCTCCTTCCACACTGCCCACTGCACAGGCCAAGAATTGCCCGTAGAAGATGAACGCAGAGTTCTCAGGTGGAAACTTGCATCTCATGCAGACTTGTTTGTTCACATCTTCTGAGCCTGGGAGAGGTTTTGTCCTAGGGTTAAAACATTAGATCACCTGTGTGCTTAAGTGTAGGTTTTGAGACTTTGGGAAAAGATTTTATAGCTGACTCTTTTTTTTTTTTTAAAGTGTTTTACTTTTTATAATTTTTTTTATGTGTATGAGTCTATTGCCTGCATGTGTGTAAGTGCACCGTGTTGGCCTTTGTCCTGCCACACTGTCCTAGAGACGCCTCCTACCAAGAATTCTCAGAGGCCACAATTTTACAGTCTCACAGAAGACAAAGAGGCAAAACTTTAAACCTATTCTCACTTGAAGCTCTGATCTTGGTGCTTTAATTGACAAAGAAGGAGATGTTTACTCATATCCCCAAAGGGCATTTCCCCTTCTATTTGTGGATATATGCAAGAGTAACTCTATCTGTTTTTAAGTTTAGGCCATAAGAAGCAAATGCATTTCAAATCTACAGAACATTACAAACTGTAAATCAAAAGTTCAAAATGACAGAAGATGTGTTTGCTTTCTTCATTTCCCAAATACAGTGTTTACACGGGTACATTATCACCCTTTCTGTCTCCTCAGAAGTTCTCTGGAAAGCTCTCTACTAAGACTTTCAAACAAGTCCTTTGAATACTTCTAACCTTATCCAGAAAAGTCATTCAAAACATCTATCAATACTTACAATGATGTGTTCTTGGAATCATGTTTCCTCTTCTATAATTTCACTAATGTCAAAATACATTCCTTTCAATTTTAATACTTGAGGTGGTAAACTTGCCACAGTCTTAGGTTTACTTTCTGTTTGGAAATTGGTAAAATCAATAGAAATATATGTGATTCCTTTGCACTTCAAGTTATGAACTGCAATTTAGAAACAATGAAAGTTTACTTACCAATCAGCTATGTTGTGAGAAATACCCAGTTACTGATGGTAAAACATTTTGAAATGGAAAACAATACCAAAAATATTGGTATTTATTTTAACAAATGTATGACGAGAAGGTAATCATGGAAAATACACTTGTTATTCCCCTTGGACCCCCAACTCAATGATACTTTATAGAAAGTAAACAACGCTTCCCTTTAAGAATAAAAACAAAATTTTGCCCCCTCAAAGTGACTTTGGTAACTTCCTGAATGTAACTTGATGATCACTAACAGGTTACAACTGGTGATCTGTTGCTCATTTGTATAATGCATTATAACTTGTGTTGAGAAAGTTATGTTTTACAGTTAATTATGTACGATCTGCTTAAAAAAGAATCAAACCATTGTGAACCACCAGGATTTGCAGCTCCATTTGAACTATTGTACTTTTCATTAAATTTTTTATAAATAAAGGCAAACTGGACTTCTTTGAATAAAAGACTTTATTTTTTATAATTTATTTTATGTGTATGAGTATATTGCCTGTGTGTGTGTAAGTGCACCCGTGTTGTGTAATGCCTGTGGAGGTCAGAAGAAGGCAACGGATCCCCTACAGCTAGAGTTATGGGCGGTTGTTAGCCTCCATGTGGGTTCTGGGACTCGAACATGGGTCCTCTGTGAGAGCAGTCAGTGCTCCTCCAGCCCCTGATAGCAGACTCTTAAGTCATTAGGAATTAGAAATTTTCCACTATTTTTTGAGGATCATTGATTATCATGGCTTACCTTATCTTTAATTTAAAGGTTTATTTTATTTTTTTGGTCTCTTTGAGATAGGGTTTCCCTGTAGCCCCAGCTGGCCTGGAACTCACTATGTAGACCAGGCTGGACTCAAACTCACAGAGATCCACCTGCCTCTGCCTTTTTAGTCCCAAGTGCTGGGATTAAAGGCGTGCACCACCATGCCCAGCAAAGGTTTATTTTTGATTACATGAATGCATGTATGTGTGTGGGGTTATGTATATATGTTGCCCTCAGAGGCCAGAAGAGGGCGTTGTATCCCCTGGAGCTGGTGTTATAGGCAGTTGTAAGCTGCTTAATATGGGTGTTGGGAACCAAATTCTGGTCCTCTGCAAGAGCAGTATGTTCATATAATTACTGAGCCGTCTCGCCATTTTATGGAGCTTAAAATTTTTTTAACTATTAGATTTCTTCCCCATTCCTGCCCCCACCCCCACCCCCACCCCCTTTTTTTTAAATTTGAGCAGGGTCTCCCTGTAGCCTCAGTTAGCCTGGAACTTGTTAGGCAGACCAGGCTGGTTTCACAGAGATCTGCCTGCCTGCTTCCCAAGTGCTGGGATTAAAGGTGTACTTTTACCCCCTTTCAATATTCCTTTGGGTTATGTCTTTTTGGTCATTTGTCTTGGTTTTGTATTTGTGAAAGAAACTATTGTTGTTTCAAGTCTTAATGGCTCTGTAATTTGTATTTCCACTCCCAGCCCCTCTTCTGATACAAACCTTCATTTCCAACCTCATCCTCAGCAACTTCACCCACCTGTCACAGAAGCAAAACCAAGCTCAGCATCTTCCCATGGAAACCTGAGTTCTAGCTGGACTATTAGGCCTGAGGTTCAGATGAGATAGTATTTGACTAGGAGAGCAGGAGCATTGGGATCCTGTCTTTTTCTAGAAGACTGCACACCCTCTGATCCCCCATTCCTCCAACCTACCTATACCTGTATAGTCAAGCATGTACAGAGAGAGAGATCAGCCGTTAAGAACACTGGCTGTTCTTGCAGAAGAGCCATTTTCGAATCCCAGCACCCACATGGCAGCTAACAACTGTCCGTATCTCCAGTTCCAGGGGATCCGACAGCCTCTTCTGTCTTCCGTGGGCATTGCATGACACCAGTGCACTTACTTACATGCAGGCAATATACAAATACACATAAAAGAAAAAATAAATAATATATATATTTTTTTTTTAAAAAAAGGCAAAGCCTTACCAATGTTACCATTTCTACTGGATAGGAAATCTTGGAAGTTAGGCTTTATGAAATAAAATTCTTTTAACATTTCTGAAATTTTTTCCCCATCTTCATCATCACTTCCCTAAGGAGCTTTTTTAGACTGTGGTTTTGGCATTATTGCCCTCCTTGAGAATATACCACAGATACACTATATATGTACTGTATATGCTGTATGTTTAATACATTAACTACAGTGCTTTTGCCCTGCATGAGGTACTATTGCCCCAGTGAGAATGCCTTTCAAAACTAAGCTAGAAACAGTTGAATAGCTGGGAATTGAGCAGGCTGGAGCCTGCTGTCTCTCTTCCCACTAAGAAGCTATTCACACCTGACCATTGAAGCGAGAGCTTGTAACCTTGTGATCATACTTATAGTAATAAATGCATTGTTACACACAGTGTGCACACATGTAGGTGTAATTGATGCAAATTTTTTTAATTAATATGGGGGGGTGCCATGGTATGCATGAAGGGGACACCTTTGTTGAGTTAGTTCTCTTATCTTTACAAGGGTTTTACAGATCAAACTTAGATCATCAGGGCTTGTATGGCAAGTGCTTTGCCTGCTGAGCCTTCTCCCAACCCAGTGCAAAGATACATACTATTTATTCTTCCTACTTGTGATACATTCTATTCTATGTTCCCCTGTCTTTTTAAAAAAATTTTTTTAATATTTTTATTTTATGTGTATATGTGTATTGCCTGTATGTATGTGAGTGCACCCGTGGCATGCAATGCCACAGAAGTCAGAAGAGGGCTTCAGATTCCCCTGGAACTGGAGTTAAGGATGGTTCATAGCCATCATGTGGGTGCTGGGAATCGAACCCAGGTCCTCTGCAAGAGCAATCAGTGCTCTTAACCACTGAGCCATCTCTCCAGCCCCTGTTCCCTAGTCTTTTAAAAGCAGTTTTATTGAACTGTTTCTATACTGTAAAACGTTTTAATTCTATACAATTTTAAATTTAGAAGGGATGCTGATTGTGGCTCACTGACATGCAGAAACATGACAGCAGCGGCCAGAGCAGTGCTAGGAAGAGCTGGTCTAGAGACCATCTGTCTACCATAGTGGACAGGAAGGCAGGATCCTAACCTTGCCCCGCTGTGCTTACTACAGAGTCTCAACAAATGCTTTCAACTTGAGCAAACTGGCAGTTTCACTTCTTATGGGATGTGTAGGTTGGGACCTCATGGCAAGAGAGAGCTGAAGAAAGCTTTTTTTTTTTGTATGTATGTATGCATGCATGCATGCATGTGCACATACGTGGGTGTGGAGGCCAGAGGCTGATGTTATGTATCTGCCTCAGTCACACTCTACCCTTTTTGGGGGGGGAGGCAGAGCCTCTCATTGAACACTAAGCTCACTGATTTAGCTAGACTGACCAGCCAGGAAACCCCAGAGGTCTTCCTGTCTCTGCTCCCTAGGGCAAGGATTATAGGCACGTGTTGCCATGCTCAACTCTTTACTGGGCTGCTGGGGAATCCAAACTGAGGGACCTTATGTCAGCATAGCAAGCACTTTACAGACTGAGCCATCCCCCTGCCCTGGTAAAACTGCTCTGGTTGGCAGCTGCCAAAGAGTTGACCTTACAGAAAAGGTGAAAAGGGGCCTTCGTTCTGTGATTTTTGTGTCAGCATACATATACTTTATTCCCTGAAGAAAGCAAGAGAGACAGGGGAGGGGATGGAGGGAGGAAAGATGGATTACATCAGGTTGTGAGCTTGTCATTTTTGAACTTAGTATTTAACTAGCATTATCTATAAGAATATCTGAGAGGGACTTTTATTAGCTCGTTTTTTGCTGCTTTGACAGACGAGGGAGGAAGAACTTATTTTGGCTCACAGTTTGAGAGGGTCTAGTAACAAATCAGGGAGCAGAGAAAGAGCCATATGTACAGAAAGGGGCCAGCAGACTCGGTGTGGTGGCCCATTCCTTTAATCCCAGCACTCAGGAGGTAGAAACAGGCAGATTTCTATGAGTTTGAGGTTAGCCTGGCCTACATAGTGAGTTCTAGGCTAGCCAGGATTACATATTGAGCCCGTATCTTAAAATAAAACTAGAAGCTGCCAGGGTAAAGAGTAAATTATAGCCCCCAGGGACACACCACCAGTGACCTACTTCTGCCAACTATTCCCCAACCTCTACCTTTCACCACATTCTAGTAATACCATACAAATGAAGGAATTAGTTTATGGGGCTGGAGAGATGGTTCAGCGGTTAAGAACACTTGACTGTTCTTGCAGAAGACCCAGGTTCCAAGTCCAGCACCCACATGGCAGCTAACAACTGTCTGTAACTCCAGTTCCAGGGGATCCAACAGCCCCTTCTGTCCTCTGCCAGCATTGTATGACACTGGTGCACTTACCTACATGCAGACAATACATGCATACATGTAAAATAAAAATAAATAAAGCTGGGCGTGGTAGCATACACTTGGCCTCCACAGGCACCAGCACTCACACAAGCACACACATATAAGCAGGAGCTGGGGTGGTGGTACACCCCTTTAATCCTAGCACTAGGGAGGCAGAGGCAGGTGGATCTCTGTGAGTTTGAGGCCACCCTGGTCTACGTAGTGAGTTCCAGGCCAGCTGGGGCCACAGGGAGACCCTGTCTCAAAAAGACCAAAAAAATAAATAATAAATAAAATATTTTAAAAAAAGAAATTAGTCTACGTATATCAGAGCCCTCATGATCTAGTATCTCACGAGACCCCTCACAGGCACACCCAGAAGTGCACTTCACAAATCTCCTAGGAAATTCTTAATCCAGAAAAGCTGGAGATTAAGATTTATCATAACAGGACTTGTGTATTTGTTTTACTCTCATTAATGTATTGACCAGACTGAGGAAATGTAATAGGAAACTTAAGTGTTCACTAGGAGAACAGAAGAAGAGAGGGTCCAGAGAATGTGTTTTATTGGGAGTGGGAGGCAGAGAACCCTTCTTAGGGCATGCCAGGAGGATTCTGATGTACAAGCAAGGAGGGCAACAGTGGAGAGGCCCAGTAAGGAGATCTGGCCCCAGTGCCAGGAAAGGCAGGTATAGGAAAAGGACCAGCTCTAAGCAAGGTGTTCTGTCCCATCCCAGAGCTGCAAAATAAAGAGCAAATATTTACTGAGTGTTTGGCATAAGCAAGGCACTAAGCATTTTATATTTATTATCTCACTGAGTCCTTAATCTCATTGAGATTGTAGGTTCTGTTACTTTCTCTATTTTATCATGAAGGAATTTAGGCACAGGGAAGTAAAGTAGCCTGTTGGTGGCCGGGGTTGCTTGTTCTCCGTGCATGTGAATGTATGGATGCAGTTTGATATAGTTGCGGCCTTCTTGAGCCTAGACTGATGGAATTGCCCCCAGAACATTTAATGGTGGTTCTTGCATAGTTTCACAGCAACCATACATACATAGATAAAACTTTTGGAATGGGGCTGTATTACAATTGAATCCTGGCTCCAGGGAGGCCCCTGACTCTTCAATATTACCTTAAGGTAATCTGCTGCATTCTACCAAGATGAAATTATTTTTGTTCCAACTCCTGTTTTTGACCCAAACTGTGGGCATCCAACTGGTCTTCATACCATGTAAGATCACGCTTCTGTCAGTAGGTCTACAGTAAAAATTGTTCTCTGCATAACTTCAATCTTCCTGCTTCTCCATCTTGGTTCTCACTGTACCTTGAGTCCTGTTCTCATTCAGTGGGACTAGGTTGTTCCAGAACACCTTGAAGTAAGTGAACTCACTGTTTCTTGACAGTGTCTGCAGCACCATACCTCTTTGGGGTTGTAGCTTACCTAACAGAGATCCTATAATCCTCGTGTAAATCAGCTAGTGTCCAAAGTTCTCTCTGAGAACTAGTGACCACAACACAAAAAATAACATTGTCCTAGAGAATATTCGTAGTTTTTTTTCCCCTCCTTCTTGACTACAGACTGGGTCTTATCTGGGAAATACCACTTATTTGAGGTATCTAGATTGGACATTTGATTGGTAAGGCACACCTGCTGGTAGTCATGTTTCAAGATAGTTCTGTACACACTGAGTACTTTATGAAAGCCCTGCCATGTTTTTGGTGCTAGGGTGATTTGTTCATGGGGAAGTATTCAAAGGAATATATAGTAGAGGAGGTGCAGAGGTTAGACAAGAGTTTGTGTCTTACTTGGGTTTGAAGGATGAATAGGAATTTGCCAGGTAGTCACAGAAAAATGAAATGAAAATTCCCCAAATAATAAAAGCTTCTGATATTATTACTAATGTATCTTTTTTTTTTTTTTAAGATAGAGTCTTCCTGTATAATCCAGGCTGACCTCTTACTTATGTAGCCCAGGTTGGCCTTGAACTCACTGTGTTCTTCCTCTCAAGTGCTGGCATTATGTACACCTCCATACCTGGCATGCCTAGAATTTGGAATCTCCCTGCCCCCCAAGTTTTGCAATGCCATAAAGATCATATGCTTTGGCAGGTCAGCAGGGCCAACTCTCTAAGGGCTATGTTTCTAGCCAGTTTGGGAGGAAGAAGTGTTGCTGGGTAGGACCCAGGCACAGTGCAGCTGCACTGAAGCAGGGTTTTCACTCAGGTTTGAAGGCGTGTGGTGTCCCTATAGCGTTGCTCTAGTCTTTGCTTATATTGCTGGGCTCAATTTTTCTTTCACATGAAAATAGTTGATTTTTCTTTTTTTTTGAGACAGAATCTTGCTATGTAGGCTGACCTGTACCTGTGTAGCCCAGGCTGCTTTTGTAGCCCAGGGTGGCCTTGAACTCATTGTCTTTTTTTTTTTGACTTCTAAGTGCTGGGCTTATAGGTGTGCACCTCCCTCCACACCTGGCTTTTTAAAAATGTGTGTGTGTGTGTGTGTGTGTGTGTGTGTTGCATGCATGCATGCTCCTGTGGCACAACATGTATGTAGAGCAGCTGCACTGAAGCAGGGTTTTCACTCAGGTTTGAAGGCGTGTGGTGTCCCTATAGCGTTGCTCTAGTCTTTGCTTATATTGCTGGGCTCAATTTTTCTTTCACATGAAAATAGTTGATTTTTCTTTTTTTTTGAGACAGAATCTTGCTATGTAGGCTGACCTGTACCTGTGTAGCCCAGGCTGCTTTTGTAGCCCAGGGTGGCCTTGAACTCATTGTCTTTTTTTTTTTGACTTCTAAGTGCTGGGCTTATAGGTGTGCACCTCCCTCCACACCTGGCTTTTTAAAAATGTGTGTGTGTGTGTGTGTGTGTGTGTGTTGCATGCATGCATGCTCCTGTGGCACAACATGTATGTAGAGGTCAGAGGACAACTTTCAGTTCTCTCCTTCTACCATGTAGGTCCTGGAGATGGAACTCGGGTCGTCAGGCTTGGTGGCAAGTGCCTTTATCTACTGAGCCATCTTGCTGGCCCCACACTCGGTATTTAAATATTCAGGCACAGGTGTTTATTGAGCACTGATTGTGTGGGGAATGACCAGGTGAGGAACTTGCATAGAACTTGTATTTTGAAGTATAACATGCATTCTAATAAAGTGTACCTGGAAGAATACTGTTTGAATTTGGGCGATTATTGTAGCAAAGGAGAAAGATGCCAGCAGTACTTTCCATGTGTACATATACTGTGAAACCACCACCTTGTATCAGCAGAGGATATTCCAGTGCCACGTAAGGTTCTCCTGTGCCTCTTCCCTAAAATGTCCCACCCTGCTGCCCTTACTGCTGCTTTTCTGTCTTCTCTCACAGAGATTAGTTCTGGCTCTTAAGCCATTTCATATCTGGCTTCTGTTGCTCAAAAATATGCCTGAGATCATTCAGATTCTTGAGGCACACTGAGTATTCACCAGTCACATGACTAGGAAGCTAACCAAAGTAACAACATGATTTATGCCAGTGAGGGCTGGTGTGAGTGTACTGATGTTTGTTGATTCAGGGCATTCACAAGCACACACAGCATGTGAGGGCTTTACAGAGATACACATCTGATATCAGGACCTTACAGTATAACTAAAAAGACATGCCCCTCCACAAATAATCACAACAGTGAAGAGTCCATCAACTTTTAGGGGTAAAAATGGTTTTCAAAGGCCTCAATAGAGTAGTAGTAGTCCTGACTGTCACAGATTCATCAGGAATTTTCCAGGTGGTCCGAGGCGCATAGCTCCTGCACAGGTAGGAGGTAGGAAGCAGCAAGGGTGTCTTCAGAGACCTTTAGAAAGTGATTTGATTTTAGATTGATTAGAACAATTAAGATGGACAGAAATACCACTTTGGGAGTATAAAATTTTAAAAATTTTAAAAGCTTAATAAAAATGAAAAAAAAATTCCCTGAGTGGATTTGCACATAGCATTTCTTCTCTCATTCATTAGATTTTATGATGAAATATGCTTGCTGTTGTATCACTTTGCTAGAGCTGCCATAACAAAATACCGCAGACTGGCTCTCAGTTCTGGTGGCCTTGAAGTCCAAGATTAGGTGTCTGCTGTTGGCAGAAATTATTTCTTATGGTCTCTTCTTGTCTTAAGGCTGTGTGTTTCTTGCTTCTGTTCACGTATTTTTTTACTTATCGTGTCTGTGCTTAGACCTCTATTTTATTTTATTTATTTTAGTTTTTGAGACAGGGTCTCTCTGTAGCCCCAGCTGACCTGGAACTCACTATGTAGACCAGGCTGGCCTTGAATGAGTTCTGGGATCAAAGGCGTGTGCCAACACGCCCATCTTAGATCTCTTAGATTGGATTTGGACTGACCTAATGACCTCATTTTAACATCATCTCTTTAAAGATGACCTTGTCTTTAAGTACTTTGAAGTTCTAGGGCTTAGGACTTAAGCATTTTGGGGGAGATACCCTTTAGCCCTATATCACCTATTTCAGAATCTGCCATAAGAGAGTTGAACTGTTAGAAGCTAAAAGAGAAAAGGTACCAGTGTGGTGGGCCAGTGTGCTGCTTTGGGGGCTGGTCCTACTCTTTTAACACACCATCTCCAAGTTCATGGTTACATTCATAGTCACTCAGGCCTTTGTACACAAGCCCTTGAGCTATGGGTAATACATTTTAGTGCCCTGTGGTTTCTCGCAAACATAAAAATTGAAAATAGAGACTAAAAAGAAAAGAAACTAAAAGCTGGATGGACATTACAAGTGAGGTAATTTCATAACTTTCATAACAATCTATTTCATTGCCAACAAACCACATCCCTATATTTCACCATTGAAACCCTTTTCTTTGGGTAGTGTTACACAGCCTTGGCATTAAACGGTAAAATATTTGAATACCATAGAGCTTTTCATCCAGCCCTTCTTCTCCCTAGGGGCATGAAAATGTGTTCAGTAGGATTATACTGGATTTTTTTGAGACGGGGTTTCCCTTTAGCCTCAGCTGAAGGAGACCAGGCTGACCATGATCTCATAGAGACCTGCCTGCGTCTGCCTCTGGAGTGCTGGGATTAAAGATATATGCCACCACGCCCAGCTTGATTGTATAGTATTTTGAGTTTTCTGTTTTAGTTACCACAAAGAGGGTTTAGGGCTGGGAGACCTTGGAGGCAGGGCTTTTTTTAGTAAAAGGAAGATCTTCTGATTAATAAGAGTATAGACAGTGCTTTTTCATAGTCTCTTCTTAAGTTGTTGTCAGAGATAAAGGGAAATCTTGCTAAGATGAACTTTGGAGAGATTGCCCACTATTTTTAGCTAACTGAATTCTTTGGGAGCAGTTGAAATGTTTTAGGTACCTCAGAAAGAGATCTTTGTTTTTCTGTACAGTTGATATTCTAGGAGCCTTTATCCTAGAGTTGTTGTTCAAAAGGTTTCCCCCCCCCCCCCCGGAATAAAACTTTAGAGCTTCTAGATAGAGAGCTTGATAAAAGTGTTGGCTTACAGTGGATCTAGCTGGATGTCAAGTGGGGGAATCTTGGGGACATCATGGCATGTGAGTGTTTCCATGTTGAGTCTCCCTCAGGCCATAGCTGCTGCATTCCTTTGTGTTCCTTCCTTAGCTGTGGCCTAGTTAACCTTGAGTTAGATTTTGCCAGGACAATCTGGATTAGAAGTTTTTTGTTTTTTTTTTTTTTTAGTTTTTTTGAGACAGGGTCTTCCTGAAGCCCAACCTGGCCTGGAACTCTGTAGACCAGACTGGCCTTGGACTCAGAGATCCACCTGCCTCTGCTTCCCACGTGCTGGGATCAAAGGCATGTACTACCATGCCTGGCTAAAAGTATTTTTAAAGTCTTTGAACCAGATGCTGGAGAAATGGTTCAGTGGTTAAGAGCACTGACTGCTCTTCCGGAGGACTAGGGTTTAGTTCCTAGCACCCATGTGATGGCTAACAATCATACATACATAACTCCAGTTCCAGGGAATCCGATGCCCTTTTCTGACCTCTGTGAGCATTACGTACACACGGCATGTATGGAATCTGATGCCCTTTTCTGACCTCTGTGAGCATTACGTACACATGGTATGTATATTTACATTCATGCAGGCAAAACACTCATACAGATAAAATAAAAATAAAATTTAATACTGGGCGTGGTGGTGTGCTCCTTTAATCCCAACCCTTGGGAGGCAGAGGCAGGTGGATCTCTGAGATTAAAGCCACCCTGGTGCACATTGTGACTGCCAGGCGGGCTGGGACTAGGGAGACCCTGTCAAAAACAGCAAAAATCCAAAAATAACAATAAAATAAAAAATTTTAAAAAGTCTTTAAACCAATATCCCCAGGTAGTTCTATTTTTGTGGATATTAATATATGTATTTGTGTTGTCTTTAGCTTGCTTAGGAAGTTATTCATAAATTAGATTCTTTTCAATAGATACTGCTGAATCATTGTTAATTCTTTTTAGAAGGGAGTAAGCTCGTTGTTTGGAATGGATCATACTTCAGAAATGGACCCAGAATATAACTTACTTTTTGAAGAAATAAAAATGTCTTTCTCAAAAGTCTGTCTAAGACAGTAAACATTCCCTTTCTACATAGTAAATTAACTTAGCTTTCTGAATTGTTGTGTTTTGTTTTTATTCTGCTTTCAATCATTTTGTTCTACCCTACACTTGGCTTTGCCTTCATCCCCTTTTGGGGGAGCATGGCACACTTCATGACCTTTTTGTTATTTAAAAACTAGATAGGGGGCTGGAGAGATGGCTCAGCAGTTAAGAACACTGGTTTTTCTTGTAGAAGACCTGGGTTCAAATTCCAGCACTCACATGGCAGCTAACAACTGCCCGTAACTCCAGTCCCAGGGGATCAGACAGCCTCTTCTGACCTCCTCGGGAATTGCACGACACAGGTGCACTTACCTACATGCAGGCAATACATGCATACACATAAAACAAAAATAATAGTATGGGCTTGGTGGCTCACGCCTTTAATCCCAGCACTCGGGAGGCAGAGGCAGGTGGATCTCTGTAAGTTCAAGGCCAGCCTGG
>NW_008353921.1:244624-245884 GCF_000622305.1 Nannospalax galili | reverse complement strand
CAGGTAGATTTCAATGGTAATGTTTTTCACATCTACTAATTATTAAGGAGCCAATTTTTATGCTTTGAAGAATTATTTTTTTAATCATTTTTTTTATTTTTAATAACTGCATGATTAGAAGAAGCATTTTACTACAGCTTTAACGTACTTAGTAACACACTCCAGAGCAAGAGTACATCTCTTTCACAAGTGGCTACAAGTTTCTAGGTTCACATTTGAATTAATACAGTTATACAATATTGAACTCAGTTTAAGCCCTGTAAGACATAAAATTGAATGAGTTTTTAACCTTTAAAAAAGATCTCCATCTCATTTTAGAATATATTGTTCCTTGCAAAAAGACTCATTGTTTTTGCTACTAACACTGAGATGTTGGCGCATGCATCTGTAATCTGTATCTGACTATTACTAGTCATTATTGGTTGCACTTGGATCCTTGGCGCCTGTGTATGTCTATAAAGTCATCAGGTAGATTTCAATGGTAATGTTTATCACCTCTACTAATTAACATGACGTAAATTTCTATGCTTCCTCCTCAAATATAATACATTTTTTTTTAAATTTGTTAATTTTTTTTTGTGTGTGTGTATATCACACAGAACATCCCAAACCATCTTATTCAACTATACACCCATTTCCCAGATGGCACCCTCTCATAGCCTCCCTCCCCCCACTAGAGCCCTTATACTCTGATATCCCTGCTACTGTCTGCTGTGTTGTCGGCACCCCCAGCCATTCCCCACTACTTGTCCATCTGGTGAATCTGGTCAGCCTATCTAGAGGTCTTTGTTTTAGGAGGGTCAGCTGTTCCTCATCTAGCAGCAAACAGTTGTCAGTATTCCTTTAGATAAGATTGGGGTCTGCTGCTCATTTTTACAGTTCTATGCTGGGTTACTGTCTGGGGGTTCCTTGGGCCACCCTGGCCAACAACTCAAAAGAAGGTGTCTCCTGTCTGGCATTGTTGCTTTTTATGTAGCCTTTAGCTATGCATATGGACTCTTTAAAAAATTATATTGGCCCCTTTAATCTTTGGTTGTACTTTCCTTTTGGGTGTTTAAGGCCATACAGTTGGCCCAAATAAACCAATTTATTTTTACTCTTAAGGTTGTTTGAGGATCTGTTCCTCAGGGGTCACATGGGCTTGGGAGGAGCCCCTGGCTCCTTTCTTTTAACAGTTCCTCCTATGTGAAGGTAAGTCAAAGGTCCTGCTCGACCGTGGTTGGCTTCGCTTGGAAGCATGGAGGAAATGATTCCTCTGTG
>NW_008353921.1:222263-244583 GCF_000622305.1 Nannospalax galili | reverse complement strand
CTCCACAGCCTCCTTGCTCAAGAGGACAGGTGACTAACCACAGTTACAGGACATTTTGAGAGATGCTCATAGTCTCCTGGAACTAGTTGACCTAGGAGGGCAAGGAGCAAAAACTGTCCTTTATGTCCCTCTAACCAAATTATTATAGGCCTCAAAGTATGTCTGTTAAGCATCCAAGAAGGTTAGTTCCACCAGTCTGGTACTTTTAATTACTGTTTGTCATATAAAAGTTAAAAAAAAAAAAACTAGATAGAGAATATCATCCTAGAAAAGTGTTTTTGTTTTTTGTTTTGTTTGTTTTTACCATAAAGGGGCCAAAAGGTCCTAAAAGCTTTGGATCTAGGGGTCCTGTGATCATTGTACCTCAGGAGACTGATTTGACTGTTTGCCTTGGCAGATGCTCTGTGAGTCTTGCGGGCACCCTCCCTCTGAAGAACCTTGAACTGTTTAGCCTCCCACTCCATTTCAATTAGAATTGTAATTTCAACAAAAACAGTGTATACTATATAGCTCATATCCTACATTTCAGGGGAGAAAGGACAGATAAGTATTCATTTATAATGTCACATTAGGAAGTAGAAGTTCATATAGGGTGTCTTAATCACTACATTTTAGTTAGATTCTTTCAGTTTCATGGACCAGGAATCAAGCCTGGCTAGCTTTGAAAAGTGGTACGGAGTGGAAGAATAGATCAGATTCTAGTCTTCATCCTCTTGGAGTAGTTACCTGTGTGCATACCCTGCCCCTTGATTTTTGGTTTGAGCATATGACTTACTGTGGCCCAGTGGGACATTAGTAGACAGGATGAGACAGAGGTATGGGTGTGTTTGTCCAATAGACTTGTCCGATAGTGCCTTTGTGGTTACCAAGAGAAGAAAGTAGCAACAACCCCTTTGGCCTGGGTCTCACTGTGAGACCACAGAGCACAGACTCTGTAACAGACATGTAGCTTTAAGCAATGCTAACCTAATTCAGATGCTGGAGTGAATATAAAATTATTGTTTGTATGCCATTGAGATTTTTGTTGTCTGTTTTTTCAGCATTGTGGCAGTACTTGACTTACACCAATATCCTGCAGGATCCAGGGTCGCTCCAAGGGCTTTAGTAAGCAGGTTTCCTTGGATGTTCTCTAGCTTTTGCATTGACACAGATCCCTAAGATTGGCTGCACTATTCTTTTCTCACTGGCTTCCTCATCCTATCCACTGGTCACTAGTCTCCTCACTCAGTGTCTTCAGCTTAACTTACACATTCCATGCCTGAGGCCCTCATGGCTTCTCCAGGCTTAAATCAGCTTTATGAATCCTTAACTTCCTACTCCTATTGCTTAATGCTTTGTTCTCTCAGTACTTTCTGTTTAAAATGTGAGAGATACTTTTCACCGTAGAAATCTCGTCTTTAGTTGTTAGCATTTTTAAAATGTGAGAGATACTTTTCACCGTAGAAATCTCGTCTTTAGTTGTTAGCATTTTTAGGCTTTGGTTGCTATAATTGACTCCTAGATATAGCAAGAGACATGTTGAAAGAAGAGAGATGCCTTTAGATGTCTGAGTGCCTAGGATTGATTGCCTTTATAATAGACGGCCTAAGTGTGGAGAAGGCTGAGTGATACAATCTTCTCTACATTGTTAGATACCAGCATGTTATGTTCTAGGCTGTGTATTAAAGCTGTCCAGGCTGATCAGTTCCTTCCTCACCAGAGAGAAGACTTCCAACTTTACTTATACATGCTTTTAATTTTCTGAGACTTTGTTCTGCTATTCTGCTTCCTGCTTGCAAGATACCAGCCATACAGCAGGAGCACCCAGAGTCAACCTTTTTTATAGGAAAGTCTGAGAGAAGGGACCTATAGAAAACAGGAAACCTAGCTCACCCTTAAGGTTCCATAGTTGTTACTCAAATAAATAAATAAAAAAAGAATTGAGAGTTAAGTTAGCTTATTCAGAAGATTTAGGCTATTTAAGCTATCCCAGAGCATTTTAGTTTATAAGAATCTGGACAACTTAAATTTGTTTAAGTTTTTTTAAGATTATGCTTAGAGTTATTTAAGTATTTACATGTTTTGTGTATAATCATAAAAGGTACTTTAAAATTGTTATTTGATAATTATTTGTTAGTGTATAGAAGTAAAATTGATTTTTATATGTTATTTTTACATCCTATGTCCTTGGGCTGGGATGCAGCCCAGTTAGTAGACTGCTTGCCTAGCATGCACAAAGTCCCTGGGTTCAGTCTGTAGTACACATTGAGTATGGTAGTACATACTTTTAATCCTAGCACTTGATAGGTGGAGGCAGAGGTTCAAGAGTTCAAGGTCATCCTCTACTATATAGCAAGTTTGAGGCCAGGCTGGGTTACTTGAGACTTTGTCTTAAAAAAAAAAAGTATATTACATCTTATGGCCTTATTAAACTAGAGGTTCTTTGGCTTTTTCAAATACTTTGAGATTTTCTGTGTTGATAGTTATGTCAAGGGCAAATAAACAACTGCTTTTTATTGCTTCCTGTTTAATCTTTATGCTATGTTTATTTTTCTTATCTTATTGTATTGGCTAGAATCCCTCAGTATAATGCAAAGATTAGACATCTTTGCCTTATCCTGAATTGAGGGAAAAATAGTTCTAACCAATTAACTGTAGGATTATTGTTGTTTGTTTATTTTGTTGTTGTTAATGCTTTTTATTAATTTTCAGGTGTTATTTTTTGAGGGGTGGGTTTTCATTTTGGTTTATGTTTCTGCTTTTTGTTTGCTTTGTTTTTCTTTAATAATGAGTATAGAATTTTTTTCTAGATAGTTTCTATTATCTGTTGAGGTGATCATATGGGATTTTTAGTCTATTGATATGTTGAATTACATTAACAGATGTTTTAAGGTTAAATTGGTCCTACATTCCCAGGATAATTCTCACTTGATCTTGATGTGTTCTTTTTATATATTAATGGGTTTCATTTTGCTAGTATTGTGTTGATGAATTTAGTCATTGCCTCAATTGTCTTTATCTGTGGTTTCTGTTAGGGTTAGTGTCAAAGTAATCTGTGGTATCTGTTAAGGTTAGTGTCAAAGTAATGAATTTATGTAAAATTGGTTTTAATTCTTACTAAACGGTAGAATTCTTCAGCAAAGCCATCAGGGTCTAAGGTTTTCTTTGTATGAAGGTTTTAACCTAGAAATTCACCATCATCTTTGAGTGAACTTTAGTAATTTGTGTCCTGGAAGAATTTATCCAGTTCATGAGGTTGTTAATGATACCCATTATTACCCTTTGATGCATACGGGATCTTTAGTAAGGTCTTCTTTTTAGAGTCAGACATGTAAATACCCCCTTTTCCTCCACTTGATTATTCTGTCTAGAAGTTTATTCGTTTTATTGATTTGTTCTTTCTCAAAGAACTGGCTTTGGGTTTAATTTTTCTCTACCAGTTTTGCTTCTCAATTTCAATTATTTTTGTTCTTTTTCATGTCATCTCTTTGGCTTTAATTTGGTCTCTGTATAGTTTCTTAAGTGGAAACGTGAGTGGTTGAGGCCTTTCTTTTCAAGTATAAACTTAACTGTAAGCAGTGCCTAATTAACTTAATTTCATTTCTTAAAACGTGTTCATGGGTTGTATCATTCAATTAAAAATATTTTCTAATTTCCACTTTAACACCTGTATTGCTTAACAGTGTCCTTTATTTCTGACATATATTATTTATGCATTTTCCTGATATGTTTCTGTTAAGGATTTCAAGTTTAATTCTTTTGTAATAAAGGATATTCTTTAGTATAATTTCACTTTTGAATTTGTTGAAATATGTTGATAGCCAAGAATTAGACTGAATTGGTCATTGTTGCATGTGTACCTGAGAAGAATGTAGATTATGTTCTTGTAGGGCAGAAGAGTTTGTAAATGTTAATTGGGTCAAATTGGTTGATAGTATTTGGTTGATATGTCTTTAGTATCCTTACAGGTTTTTTTCTCTTTGCTTTACAGATCACTAAAAGAGGAGTTTTGCTTGGCATGGTGGCGTACCCCTTTAATCCCAGCACTTGGGAGGCAAAGGCAGGTCTTCTTTTTAGAGTCAGACATGTAATAATCCCCCTTTTTGTGTAATAATCACAGAGGATCTCTGTGAGTTCAAGGCCAGCCTGGTCTACATAGTGAGTTCCAGGACAGCTGGGGCTACAGGGAGACCCTGTCTCAAAAAGACAAAAAAAAAAAAAAAAAAAAAAAAAAAAAAAAAAAGAGGAGGAGTTTTGAGTCACCAACTATATAATTCTGGGTATGTGTATTTCTTCATTCAGTTCTGTTGGATTTTGCTTCATGTGTTCTGTTGTCAGATACATACATATTACATCTTTTTGATCCCTTAACTCCTTTATTGCTGTGTGGTGGCACTCTGTTGCTTTTGCTATGCCATCTTATCAAGTCTACTTTGATATTATTGTAACTTTGTTTCTTGTTTAGCATTTGCATGGTGTGTCTTTTTTTTAATCACTTTACTTTAAGCTATTAAAGTTTCTGAGGTGGATTTCTTGTTTTGTTTTGCATTGATTTTGTTCTGTTTTGCTCTGTGGCAGTCTCACTGTTGAGGCAGCCTGGCCTCAGACTTGACCCTTCTGCTTCGGCATCTTAGGTGTGCACCACCATGCCTGATATAAAAAGGGTTTCTTGTTAAAAGTATATAATTGGGTGTTGTGGTAGTCTCTTGTCTTTGTATTGATGTATCTAGATAATTTACATTTCTTGTGATTATTAATATGTTGGGTTTAAATCTCACAGCTTGCTACTTGATTTGTTTGTCCTGTCTGACGTGCTCTCCTTTCCCCTTTATCTCTGTTTTGGCAGTTTTTTATCTGTTTTAGTACATTCCATTTTCTCTCCATTATCATTATATGAATTATACTCTTAAAATTATAGTGGTTATCCTTGGGTTTTTAGTGTGTCAAAAACTAGTGTTACATACTGTGGCTCACATTGGAACTTGTAGTTTCCTCCATCCTGTGTGATGTTGTCAGATACTTCACAGGTGCATCTTCTGTACATTCCACAATGTACTGGTAGTACTTTTGCTTCAAATGGCTGTCTTTTAGAATGATTAATGCTTTTTTTTAATTTTATTTTTTAGTATAGTGATCATTGTGATTTTAAACTCCCTGTTGGTTATTTACAGCACATGAGGGAGTTGCCATCTCTTAGCTTGATTCTCTAGGTTGCTTTGGCTACTGAAACAAGTTCTTCCTCTGCTGTTGCTTTTTCTGTATCCTAATTTTGGTCATATGGGCAGTTGAGAATGAGATGGACATTAAATATTGATATTGAAACTACAGCAGTTGCATCAGTGGTAAAAATTGTGCATATAGAGTATCCAGGATTTGCTTAGACAGTGTTTATTACTCATTTATAAAATTTTACATTCCTGTATCTTTTTCTTTGGTAGCATCACCTTATCAAGAACTCCCCCTGTAGTTGCCTGATCCTTTATTTCTGTTCCCACTTGTCTTAGTTGCCTTTTCTGATGCTGTGATAAAACACTGACCAAAAAGAACTTGGTAAGGAAAGGGTTTGTTGGGCTTGTAGGATATAGTCCATCATCGATGGAAGGCAGGCAGGAACTGAAGCAGAGATCACAGAGGAATGCTGCTTACTGGCTTGCTACCCCTAGCTTGTTCAGTTACCTTTCTTATACAACCAAGGCCCACTTGCCTAGGGATGGCATTACCCACAATGGGCTGGGCCCACCTACGTCAATTAGCAATCAAGAAAATGCCTCATAAACATGTCCACAGGCCAATCTGAGGGAGGAAATTCCTCATCTGAGATTCCCTTTTCCCAAGTGTATCAAGTTGACAACTAAGAATGTCCATCATACCGATGTATATGAAATGTTCATCTCTTGTGTCAAGTAACATTTGTTAAGAAGTTTTTATCTTTCATTAAACCATGATTTCTCTTTAAAATTTTTTGACTTATTTATTAAATAAAATAAATAATAAAATAGTTATGTATATGAGTATTTTGCCTGCATGTATGTAAGTGCACTTGTGTCAAGCAATGCCTCCGGAGGCCAGAAGGGGTGTCAGATCCCCTGGAACTGGAGTTACTAACTGTTGTTAACCACCATGTGGATGCTAGGAACTGAACCCAGGTCCTCTGTAAGAGCAGCCCGTATTCATAAACCCTGAGCCATCTCTCCAGTCCCTGAACTATGATTTCGTAAAACTAAATGTCATGTCTTACTAATATTTGGCTATCTAGATATTTTAATTACCCTGCTAAGCATATTTACTTACTTACTTATTATTTATTTTGTCCTTTCTGCAACAGAGTCTCCCTGTAGACCCAGCTGGACAGGAACTTGCTATGTAGACCACGTTGGCCTCAGTCTCACAGAGATCCACCTGCCTCTGCCTCTGGAGTGCTAGGATTAAAGATGTGTGCCACCACACTGGAAATTATTAGAATCAAATTGAAATTCTTTAGTGATTCTTATTTCTGTGTCAGAAATCCACACTATCTTTCCCCTGTAAGTTAATGCACTGAAGTGAGAAGTTACAGTTGATGTGGATGGATTTATAAGGAAGGAGATTTTACCAACTTTTTTAAAGTACATTTTTGGAGGGACTCATGTTTTCTTTTTTAAATAATCTTTTTAATTTATTCTTTGAAAATTTCATGCATTCATTCATTTATTTGTATAGCTGTGTGCCTGCTTGTCTGTGTGTGTGTGCTACATGCATGCAATGCCTGCAGAGACCAGAAGAGGTGTTGGATCCCCTGGAACTGAAGTTATGGATGGTTGTTAGCTGTCATGTGGGTGCTGGTAATCAAACCCAGGTCCTCTGCAAGAGCAGCCAGTGCTCTTTACCACTGAACCATCTCTCCAGCCCCCTTGCAATGTATTGTGATCATATCCACCCTACTCTTGTTCCACCTGGGCTCTTCCCAACAGATCTTCGTTTCAATTTCGTGTTCTTTTCTTTTTAAATTCACAGCCCACTGAGTCCAGTTAGTGCTGCCAATTTGTACATAGGTATGGGGCCATTTATTGGGGGCATGGGCAGTCTGCTAGTGCCTACATCCCCAAAGAAAAGTGACCCTCCTCTAGCAGCCATCAATTGCCAGTAGCTCTTCAGCTCTTCAGACTAAGGGTGAGGTCTGGTTAGTAACCCCTAATCCATGCATACTGGAATTTTTTTTTTTTTTTTTTTTTTTTTTGAGACAGGGTCTCCCTGTAGCCCCAGCTGTCCTGGAACTCACTGTGTAGACCAGGCTGGCCTCGAACTCACAGAGATCCATCTGCCTCTGCCTCTGGGATTGAAGGCATGTGCCACCATGCCTGGCTTCATACTGGAATTTTTAAGTGGCTTGATCTTGTGTGGATAACCACAGCTGCTGTGAATTCAAGTGTGTCATGTCCAGTAGACAACAGCATTTGATATTCCTTTCTGTCCCCTCTTCAATGATGTTCCCTGAGCCTTGGGATGCATGTATGTAGGGAGATTGATAATCAGTGTCTCATCTATGGCTGAGTACCCATAGTCTCTTGCTCTTAGCACTTCAATCAGTTAGGTATCTCTGCATTAACCACTACCCACTGCCATAAGAAAGCTTCTTGGAGCAAGGTTGAAATAGCATTTTTCTTTTCTGAGTTTCTGTGCTCCCTCCCATTCTTGACAGTAAAGTTTTGAGATGACTCTGTCATCTTCTCTGAGGTGTCCTTTATAACTAGCACAGTGCTGAGTATATAGTAGATGCTCATCAAATATTTCTACACCAGACTTAGTGATACTTATGGATTTTTGGAGTAAGTTATTAATAATTTAGCTTTTTCTGTTTTCTTCTTAAAACTTGTAGTGGTAATGAGTAATATTGTTCCGTTATGGAAGGTACATGTGTGGCATGGACTCTGAAACCACAGTGCCTGGATTTAAATCCTAGCTTAGCTACTTACTAGCTTTGTGCTTTTTGGTTTGTTTGAAGTGTGTGTGTGTGTGTGTGTGTGTGTGTATGTGTGTGTGTACACGCGTGCACTGTGTGTGTGTGTGTGTGTGTGTGTGTGTGTGTGTATGTGTGTGTGTACGCGCGTGCATTGAGATGGTCCCTATGTCCAATAGCCTTGAACTCTTGATTCTCCTGCTTCTGTCTCCCAAGTACTGGAATTACAGAGGTATGTCACCATGCCCCGCTAGCTAGCTCTGGTTTTGGGGGGAGGGGTTACTTAACTTCTTGTCATTTAGTTTCTTCCATTCTTCAGTAGGAACATAACAGCACCTGTTTTGTGGGATTATGTGCAGTAAGGTTTGCTGTGTTCTAGCTTCTTAAGTATTAACAGTGAATGTTAGAAAGGCAAATCCAACTTGAGGTTCTTAGAAGTTAAGTTCTTTAAGTGGAAGGGTTTTTAATATCTGAACACCATCTAAGTCTTAGTGTGGATAAGTATAGCTACTTCTATACTAATTAAGGAAGTAACACCTTTGCTTTGAATATTAAAAGCAAAGAGAACTAAGCTAATTAATTTCTATCTTGCTGGTAATAACGTTCCTTTTCTCTTTTGGGGGGGTAGAATAATCAATCCTGTTCCCAAGAGAATAAGATCTAGATAAATAGACCCCCACCCCACCCCAGTCAGCTTTCCATACAACCAAATATATATTAACCCATAGTTTATTTCCACCTCCATGCTAACACCATAGTTTCTTCAGCTGTCATTTGTTGTTTGATTTGATAGCTTTCCTTCCTTTTTGCCTCCATTACTAACCAAATCATGTTCCAGTTACAAACAGCAGAGAAGAGTCACAGGTAGGTAAGGATAGCCTGGTGAAAGTCACTCAGTGTATTTAGCAAATGGTCGTTGGGCAAATATAGTTAAGGCTAGCAAGGTGCAGTATTTTAGATTCATTATTTTTCTTACAGGAGATGCAAAACACAGTTTCAATCCAAAAGGAAAATATTCCCTGGTGTTTGTATTTGTATTGAATTTTTATTAGATTAGTGGTTAAAACATTCAAGCAGTGCCCTCTAATATTGTATAAACACAGCAAGCTACTGTTGTGAAGTTTTGAAAGAAAAGTAGAAACTTGAAAAGTATAAACTTCTAAACATTTAGAAATAAACATGCATATGGTGTGTTTAAAACTAATGCATTTTTGGGCTGGAGAGATGGCTCAGCGGTTAAGGGCACTGACTGCTCTTGCAGAGGACCCAGGTTCAATTCCCAGCACCCACATGGTGGCTACGAACCATCCTTAACTCCAGTTTCAGGGGAATTCGTGACTTCCACAGCATTGCACGACATGGGTGTACTCACATACATGCAGGCAGTACACTCATACACATAAAATAAAAATAATAAAATATTTTTTAAAAAACTAATGCGTTTTAAGAAGGGTGTGTTGGCACACGCCTTTAATACCAGGGAGGCCAGCCTGGTCTCAATAGTGTATGAGTGTATTGCCTGCATGTATGTAAGTGCACCTGTGTTCTGCAATGCCCACAGAGTCAGAAGAGGGCGTCGGATCCCCTGGAACTGGAGTTTCAGATGGTTGTTAAAACTGCCATGTGGGTTCTGGGAACTAATCCCAGGTCCTCTGCAAGAATAGCCAATACTCTTAATCACTAAGCTATCTCTTCAGCCCATATCTTTTTATTTTTATCCTTATATTTTGAGACAGCATCTCTGTATGTAGTTAGGATAGCTAGGAACTCACTATGTAGGCTATGTTGACCTCAAACTCCTGCCTCAGCTGCCCAACAGCTGGGATTATAGGCATGAGCCACCATCCCCAGCTCTGTCTATAGCTAGTATCTTAATACCATAAAACAAATTTTCAAATTCTCCAATCACAATAAATAGCAGTTATTGATCTTTGCCTAGTTCTTTTTGAGACAGGGTCTCCCTGTAGCCCCAGCTGTCCTGGAACTCGCTATGTAGGCCAGGCTGGCCTTGAACTCACAGAGATCCGCCTGCCTCTGCCTCCCGAGTGCTGGGACTAAAGGCGTGCGCCACCACGCCCAGCAATCTTTGCCTAGTTTTTTTTTTTTTAAACACGTTTATGTGTGTGTACGTGTGTGTGCGTGTGTCCCATGGCAAATGTGTGGAGGTCAGGATAACTGTGGGAGCTGGTTCCCTCCTTCCGTCATGTGGGTTCCAGGGATCAAACTCAAGTCATCAGGCTTGGCTGGAAGACCTTTACCTCTTGAACCACCTTGCTGTTTCCTACTTAGTGGTTTTTGTTGCTGTTTTGCTTTGTTTTGTTTTTCTTTTCATTTTTTGGGGTTTTTTTTTTGAGACAGTGTCTCCTTGTAGCACCAGCTGGCCTGGAACTCACTCTGTAGACCAGGCTGGCCTGGAACTCAGAGAGATCTACGTGCGTATGCTGGGACTAAAGGCATATGCCACACACACAGCTTTGCATTGTTTTGTTTTTATTTAAATATGTGTTGGTCATTGAAGTAATAAGTATATATCATACTGTTAAGTAATCCTTTTCCCTTCTTTTCTTGTATAATTCTGTTTTTACTTTATGAAATATTAATTCAGGTATGAATAGTGAATAATTTGTGTATTCTATTATGAAAGTGACTCTGGTTTTGTGTTTTAAATTTTTTTTAATTAGTTTATTTTTTTTTTATGTGTATGCATGTATTGCCTGCATGTAGGTAGGTGTACCAGTGTCATGCAGTGCCCTCAGAGGTCAGAAGAGGCTGTCAGATCCCCTGGGACTGGAATTATAGACAGTTGTTAGCTGCCATGTGGGTGCTGGGATTCGAACCCTGGCCTTCTGCAAGAACAACCAGTGTTCTTAACTGCTGAGCCATCTCTCCAGCCCCAGTTTTGTGTTTTAATTATCTTTGCTTTGTATTGGTTTGATAAAAGGTTAAACTGTGTGGATAAGAAAATTAGTAGATTCTAAAAAATCTGAACTGTTAACATTAATTTATTGGTGTGAATAGATGGTTATCATTGATAGGGACATGCATTATAGAAAATGATGAGGAAAACCTCTCTGGGTCTGATAGTGAAGGAGATTGATGTATCTAATGTTCTTCACAGTGTGCCCATGGTAGAATTTGACATGAAAGCCTTCACGGGATTTATTCTGTAGGTATGCTGGGTTGGAGGTGGGCTTAAAAACAACTTATTTCTTAATTTTACTTAGACGATGATTTTTTTTTTTTTTTTTTTTTTTTTTTTTTTTTGTCTTTTTTGAGACAGGGTCTCCCTGTAGCCTCGGTTGTCCTGGAACTCACTATGTAGACCAGGCCAGCCTGGAACTCAGGTAGATCTGCCTACCTCTGCCTCCCAAGTGCTGGGATTAAAGGCGTGCGCCACTATGATTTTGATAATGATTATTTCTAAGTTAATTGTTTCCAAATACAGAGAATATTTTCAAATACTTAACATGTTTTGATGGGCTGGAGATATAATGCAGCCGTTAGAAGATAGAAAGTTTTGGTTCCCAACGTGTTTTGATAAAGATGGTTGTGCTTCTGACAAAATTTGTGAATCATCTTCACAACTTCTTACTAAATTTTAATTAAGGAAAATGATTCATTTATTTTTCTTTCCATCCATCCATCCGTCCATCCATCCATCCATCCAAGCTTTGTTACTTACCTAGAGAAAGAACTCAGTTAAATAAGGAACATATTCTTGTTTTTGCGGATTTGTTTCCAGATTATATTTCTCCATATACTTTTAGGTTTTGAGGCCATAGGCTTATGGGGCTTCGTGTACATAATTTTGAGGAAAGAAACCTAAAGAAAATCGTAGCCTGTATTTCACAGTGAAAAAGCAGCTGGTTCTTCAGTTTCGTTAGTGACCTTTCCACACTGTCATCTCTTGTTGGTTGCTGAGTGAGGTTAACTCATTCAGTGTTGCTGTGTACATCGTGGAAAATATAGAGGAGGATTATGAGACATACAAATTGGAAAGGGTGACTCAAAGATAATACTTCTGTGCCCTCTTATTTTGTAAGCCCTTAGGAAAACCATGAGAATCAAAGGAGAAGACTTTAAAAATGGTCAAGTAGTTGCACACCTGTAACCTTTGCATTTGCCTGAGGCACAGTTTTACTGTGCCTTAAAAACAACAACAAAAATGTGTCTATACAGACTGAAATCTATGAAAAGATAACCTCAGTTACCCAGTGAAACCAACTCCCCTCCAGTCTGTGACTGCCTACTAGGGACTCTTTCCAAGGCACATGCCCATTTACACAGGCCAGACTGGAGAGGCCAGCCTCCTGCAGTATAGTCCAGAAGCTCATTGGAACTTATCCCAGTGAACAAGAAGTATACACAAATGCAATTCATGTTTAGCTTGTCTTGATAAAAACACCTGGGATTAAGCTAATAAGTCCCCAACATTATACCTACCTTGAATTCCTGGTTTATCAAATCAAACCATTTCTCAGATTTCTGCTCTCATTTTATGGCTTATTCTATCTCTGAGGAGCTAGACAGTATTTCAGTCTTTAGAGAATTTGGATGGTTTTTGAAAGATCTTTTGTGTTAGAATCACACTATCTAGGGTTCAAACCTAAGCTCTACCAAAATTGGGTAACTTCAGAAAAACTATACTCTGAACAGGAGAGAAGGGACCCTTCCCAGTGCTAGGGTTCTCTTGATTAGAGGTAGCTTACTATTGCTGGGCAGGCAGGAAACAACTAGCTGGGGTAAGGCAAACTGAGACTGATATATTGGCATGCAGAGGGAGTACAAAGCCCAGAGCACTCAAGTATTCACGCTGGCTAGGCCATGGAACCACCCTCAGGAGGTAGATGAGCAAGCTCTGGTGGGTGCACATGCAGTAGAGCTGCTGGACCACTGAAACCACAGTCAGGAGCACAGATGTGGGTGTTTGGAGGGCTACAGTAAAACAACTCTGGGATGTAAGTGCAGGAGCAGCCAAGGGTCTACTCTGTATGATGCCTGAGATCCTCTGTGTCTGGAGGACCACAGAAAGATGGCATGGGACCCAGACTGCAGCTTTGGGATGCTGAGGGACTGTGATTTGGGCATGCAACTGGAGCAGGGCACCACCAGGTGTCTCCATACACTCCACAAGTGACCATGGAGCAGGAACAGGGTAAACAAAAGCTAGGCACTAGAACCCAAAAGAGAAGCTTTCTTCTTCCTGCAGTGTCTCTCTAACTCCCTCTAGTGACCTTGCTTGGCAGCACACTGTCTGTTAACAGGAAAAAAGTAAGTCCAGTCCATGCCCACAGAGCTGACACTGAAGGGTGTTTGGAACTGAGAGATAGTAAATTGATACTGGCACAGATGCTGGATGTAAGAATATCTGTTATCTAATTCCACCTTCAGTAGGCAAAACTAATCTACACTGATAGGTGTGACCGGAAAGGAGGCAGATGTTGTGTACACTCTGTGTGTGTGTGTGTGTGTGTGTGTGTGTGTGTGTGTGTGTGTGTAGTTTGTGTAGAGCTGTATTCTTGAATATTATACTCCAATAAAAGTCAAAATATGAAACAATCTGATTCAAAGAGGAGAAATGTGGAACAGAATCTAGCATAGATAAAAAGTTTTTAAAAATCCAGCTGTCTTCACCCCTTTGGCAATTTTGTGTGGGAGAAGGTGTAGGATGGTATATGTACATGTTCATGTGGGTGTGGGTATGTACACATGTGGGTAGGTGTGCATGCATGTAGGGGGGTTGTCAGAGGTTGTCAGTGTCGAGCGTCTTCCTCTGTGCTTTCCACCTGACCTTTTGAGGCCGGGTCTTTCACTGAATGTGGAGCTCCAGGAATTCTGGTCCACCCTGCCCCCAGTGCTGGAGTTACAGGCATACACTGGGCTCAGCTTTAATGTGGGTGCCGGGGAGCTGAACCTAGAGCCTCATGTGTGTGCAGCAGGCACTTTACTGACAGATCCATCTATCTAGCCCATGTTTGGAATTTTCACAGTCCTTTTGAGAGTTGTCTCATTTATGTCTGAAAATAAAGCTCTAATTCATTTAACAAAAATATTAATCGCTAGGTTAATCCCAACTTTTTGTTGGGATTAAAATTTTAAACTCTAAGAGCAATTTATACTTTTCTCTTAGGTCATACAGAGCATGCATACATGTTGGTGTGTGAAAGTGAAGGCATGCAAGTGCCACATGGCTTGTGGAGGTCAGAGGACAACCTTGGGTTTGTTCTGTCCTCTGCCTTGTTTGAGGATAGGGTCTGTTGTTCACTGCAGCATTTGCCAGGCTAGCTGCCCTGTGAGCTTCTGGAGATTGTCCTGTCTTGGGTCTTAAACAAGGAGTACTGGATACAGAAACATGCTACTGTGTCTGCTTTATGTGGGGTCTGGGGATTTGAACTCAGAGCCTCAGGTTCTCACCCTTGCACAGTGAGAGCTTTACCCATTGAGCCATTTTTCTAACCCTACATTTGTACTGTTGGAATTAAAATCCAAGGTCCAGGGACCCCATCAGTACCTCACAAAGAACAGGGACAGGGGCAGGAGAGATGGGTCAGCAGTTAAGAACACTGGTTGTTCTTGCAGAAGATGTGATTTTGAATCCCAGCACCCACATGGTAGCTAACAACTGTCTGTAACTCCAGTCCCAGGGGATCCGACAGCCTCTTCTGACCTCCACAGACATTGCATGACGCGGGTGTACTTACCTACATACAGTCCATTACACACATACACATAAAATAAAAACAATAAATGAAATATTTTTAAAAAAGAACACAGGGACAAAGTGAAAGTAACTTGACAAGGCAGAGTTTACTTTTGCAAAAGGGTGTCTTGCATGGTCAGTCAGATTCAGCAAGCACACACAGGATTCTGAAGTTTGGTAGGCTTTTATCCCTAACACAAGAGGACTGTGTCTTTTCCTCATTGGCTGGGCTCCATCCTCACAGTCTTTCCCAGTTGGCTAGTTTAAAAGAATCTTCAGGAAGGGAGAAGAGCTCCACCATCCCAGGACATCAGACTCAGGAGTGTGTCAGGGCCTTTCCTTAAATGAAAGTCTTATAAGCTATGATGTGATTAAAAGATTAGAATTCCTTGTCATAAACCAAGTTCCAAGTTTTACAGGATTTGAAAGAAAAGACTAATATTTAATGTTTCTTACAATACTTTCAATCAAATCTTTGATTAGAAACTTCTGACCTTTTTTTTATTGTCCTCCCAGTTACCACTTGTTACTGTTTGAATCTGAAGTGGTCACCACAAAGTATGTTTTGGAATGTTTCTCAGCTGTCATTGCTATTTGGGGAGGCAGTGGAGCTTATAGGAGGTAGAAGTAGGCTAGCAGACATTAGTCACTAGGGGCAAGCCTTTGAACGTTACTCTCATCCCATGGTTTCTCCCTCACTCTGCTTCCTGATCCCTGCTGACGTGAACAGCTCCATCACACACTTCATCTCCTTGAACTGTGCTGCTATACCATGCCTTCCCTGTCGTGGGAGACTGAAACCTTCTGAAACCATGAGCCAAAGTGACTTACTCTTTAAGTTGCTTCTGCCAGTTTTGTGGCTAGAGTGATATAGAGGTAACTAATACAGAAAAAAATGGTACCAGGAAAGTGGAATTGTTGTGACTATACCAGACCATATGGTTCTTAGGCCTTTGGGACTTACTTTTGGGGGGAATTTTGAGAAGTTTGGAGATAGGAAATAGAGATGCTCTAGAATGCTGTCAGTAGAGCTCAGTGGGAGAGTCCAGTGGAAGTTCAGAGTTCAGATGTTGATACAGCTGTGGACAGTGAAGGCCAGGGTTTTGAGGTTATACATAGAAATAAGAATTCCTTTGGGAATTGGGCTAGCATCCATTCTTCTTAAACTCTAGTGTGTTTTGCCCCTGCTCTGAAATTTTGAGTGAGGCCGAATTCAAGAACAATGAGGAATTAATTTGGCAGTAGAACTGCCAGAACAGCATGGCATTGGTGTGGTTGTTGTTAGCTGCTTTTAGCCAGATTTGCAGTGAGAATTGGGAGTAAAAACTGGAACGGAAAGATACAAAAAAAATGTGGAGTTTGACCAGAAAAGGAACTCCTTTAAAAGTTGCTGACAAAAGTAGTTGTTAAAGAGATTAGTGTCCTTAAAGAGAAGCTAAGACCTCTGCACTGGGACCACCTGAAGGATGCCTTCAAAGACCTTCAGGAATGGGTATGACCCTACCCACTTCAGAGTCCACATTGTAAAACTGCAAATTTATTTGAAAAACTTTGCTTTAAATAGAGTGTCCCTCAGGAGATACTTTCCTAGGTTCAGCTGTTCAGGCATTCAGAGCCTATTGCAGCCATGGTCCAGAGGGGCTCAAGTCTGCTTGAACTAGTGGCAGAAGTTAGTGTCATCTATGTGGTGCCAGTTTGTAGGCGTAGAATGCAAGAGTTACAAGTCATGGCTTGGAGACATAGCCAGCCATCAAAGGCTAAGGCTAACAACCAAAACGTTACAAGTTATAAGCCATAGAGGCTTGTCCCGTGATTTTAAAGGAAAGGGTGGGAGGACAGGCAGTGTATGGCAGGGTCCCATTCCCAGTGGGGAGCCTTATTGCCTCAAGACAGCATGAAGCTGTGAAGGTGAAGCCTAAGGTGCAGTGAGGATCCCAAGATGTTGGAGATGCCAGGAGTGTAGACTTCTGCCAGTGGCGATAATAACTGCAGGATAATGTAAGTGTAAATGTAAATGATTATTTTTTGGTTTGAGAGTTCACCAGGAATATAACCAGTTTTTCTTTGTGGTCCTCTTGGTCATTCTTGGCATGAATTCTGCCATTCCTCAGACCAGTCTGAAAACTGTGAGCCTGAGAACTTGCCAGTTGTTATTTCCAGGTAATTATTTAGATGTTGGAAGTCAGTAGTTTTAATAATGTTTTGTTTGCTACTCAATATGAGCTTAAAATGAGGGAACAGTCTATACCACTATGTATACAAATTAAATAAAATACATCAAGTGATTTTTAATGCATTGGCTTAAGTTTATCAAAAGAGGCAGTTACCTTTTGAGTATTGTCCACATTGTCCGCAGTTTCCAATTCTAGATTTGGAGAAACTTTTTTTCTGTTTTCTGTTTTTAACGTTTTCTATTTGACAAGTTTCTGCTGCCAACCACATACCTCATCCTTTTCCCAGAGTGATCTTAAAGTTGTTTGTTTGTTTGTTTGTTTGTTTGTTTGTTTGTTTGTTTGTTTTAAAGACAGTCTTACTGTATAGTCCAGGCTGTCCTGGAACTCCTGGTAATCTTCCTGTAAAGTGAAGGGTGCTGAGCCTAGTGATGAGTTTTCATTGTTACCATCTCAAGTAAGAACTCATCTCTTTGGAGCATTGTCTGTGTTAAGAGTCTGTGAACACTTTTACTTTGTTTCCCATTGTCTTGGGTAGCTATCAGGTTAACTTTTGTTTTTTACCATAAATTGTACCATAACAATTAACAATTCAAAATTCTAATAGAAGGCTTTGTAAGTGTAGATGGACAGAATTATACTTGGATCTATTAAGACTTTTTCATGTTTATGTATCATGTAAATTTGTGTGAAATACTTTATTCTTATGTAATATCCTCTGAAAGGTCCATCCATCTTGAGATATGCTTTAGTGTCCTCCCAAAGGATAGTTATTTTGAGCCATCTTAATTGCTTCCTGTTCGCTCTGTTAATGCAGTGGACTCATCCTCAGCCACAGTCTAGCACATTTGCCATGTAGTCTTTACACTTTTCTTGTTTTCTCCATACTGATTTCCTCAGAATATTTTGAATTTCTAGCCATAGTCATGACTTTGAGCTTTTGTCAAGGCAATGACATATAAATGAAATCATTCAGTGTACACTCTTGACTTGTTTCTTTTAGCATAGTACATTTGAGGTTCATCCATGTATCAGTAGTTTGTTCCATTTTAAAACTATGTTTTAAAAATATCTTGAATAGTCTTTTAATTTGTTTACATTAGTGTGTGTATGTGTGTGTGCATGCACATGCCTGCACATGTGTGCACACATGCATTTGTGCCACAGTTCATAGGTGGAGGTCAGAGAACAAATTAATTTGCAGGAATTGGTTCTCTCTTTCCACTATGTGGGTCCCAGGAATCAAACTCAAGTCATTAGATGCCTTTACCCTCTGAACTATCTTGCTGACCTTCCAATAGCTTTTAATTAATTAATTAATTTTAAAGTTTTTTTATTTTTTTTGAGACAGGCTCTTGCTATGTAGCCCTGACTAGCCTGGAACTCACTATGTAGACTAGGCTGACCTCACTCACAGAGATCTGCCTGCCTCTGTTCTCCCCAGTGTTGGGATTAAAGGCATGTGCACCATGCCCAATAGCTTTTTGGAATTTACATTTGGGCTGGGCGTGGTTGGTGCATGACTTTAATCCAGCACTGAGGAGGCAGAGGCAGGTTGATTTCTGAGTTCAGGGCCAGCTTGGTCTATAGGGAGTTCCAGGCCAATAAGGCTACATAGTTGAAACCTTGTCTCAAAAAACCAAAAACAACAGAAAAACGAAAACTAACAACTTATTTTTGGAGTTGTGACTGGTTTTGTTTTGTTTTTTAATGTTTATATGCTTTCTTGGTAAACATAAGGAAAAATCAGTTTTGATGCCCTGTCATGTTTAAACTGTTTTGTGTAGGTGACTCATCATTTTCATTGAACAAAATAACTCTAAAAATCCATTCAGAAGCCTGATCTCATTGCTTCTTATACATTCAGTAATTGAGGAAATTAAGACCCCAGAAGTTTGGATAAATTACCCAAATCATACAGCTTTTGTGTTCAGAACCTCTAGATCACTCCCACATCTATAGACATTACCCTTCTTTTGAATATTTTATTATTATTTTATGTGTATGAATATATTGCCTGCATGTGTGTAAGTGAACCTGTGTCATGCAGTGCCCAAGGAGATCAGAAGGCGGCGATGGATCCCCTGGAATCAGAATTACAGATGGTTGTTAGCCATGTGGTACTAAGAATCGAACCTGGGTCCTCAGTGCTCTTAACCACTGAAACTCCAGCCCCAGATGTTACTTTTCTACTAAAGGCATTCAAGTGTTATAAGTCAAAAGTATCGTGTTACTGGTGGGGCCTTTTCATATATTTCTGAATATAGAGTGTCATGTGTAATAACTTTGTCTTCCCACATGGGATTATCACTTGAATTTTCAGGACTCTGAATCTTGAATGGGCTTGACTATCAGGAGACTGGTTTCCTCAGTTCTGTGTTCAAGTGTTTGTTCCTAATTGTTATTAGTTGACATTATGGTATAAAATCTAAGGACAGGAAAGAAGCATAATTTTATCCTAATACCATATTGGTAGCTCTTAGTGATTTTTATCACCAGACTAGAGGTAAGAAATTCTTTCCTCTGACTGAAGAGATGAGCTGGGATTTGGGGTTGAGATTTATACTCATATTATGCAAACAGTCTCATTAAAACATTTGGCTCTGGGGCTAGAGAGATGGTTCAGTGGTTAAGAGCGTGTACTGTTCTTGCAGAGGATTCATTTCATTTCCCAGCACTCAAAACAGTTGGCTCACAGTTGCCTGTAACTCCAGTTCACAGGGATCTGAAACCCTCTTCTGGCCTCGATGCCCGTGTACACATGCCCAATACAAACACACACTTTAAATAAATAATTTTGAAATTTGGGTGTGGGAACACTGAGATCTCACATTCAGACCTGGTTCTGTGAATGTGACATTGCTGAGCTGTTTCTAGACACTTGTGTATCAATCTATTATCTGTCATACAGCAGATTATAGAAAATAATTAAAGCAACAGAAGACATTGGTTGAAATCAATAATAATTAAATAGCCAGAGGATGTTCATCCAGTTACAAGAACCTTGTAATTTTGGTTGGTCCATAGCAAACCTCTTATCTAATACTCTTGATTCAGTAACAAGCTTACAAATACCTCAGTAGAAGTTTCTTGTCATGCCCTTTACTGCTAGTTATGTCTTCTCACAGATAAGGATCAAAGCCATTACTCTTTGATTTTCCTTTGGGTTTATATTGCCCACCTTGAGGATAGCAAAGCTTTTATTCTTATATGTGGAATCTTTAGAACACTTTTCTTTGAAGAGTAGAGTTGGTTTTTAAAAGATATATTTACTTTTATTTTTAATTACGTTTGTGCATATGTGTCTCTGTGGGTATGTTTATATGAGTGCAGATGTCCACAGAGGCCAGAGGCATTGGATTCCCTGGAGCTAGAGTTAAAGGTGGTTGTGAGCCACACAACATGGGTGCTGGGAACCAAACTATGTCCTCTGTAAGAGCAGTATGTGCTTTTAACCACTGAGCTATCTCTCCATCTCCCAAGAGTAGAATTTTAAGTTAATGTTAGTGGTTGTAACACATTCTTTCCAAAACAATAGCTTCAATAGCTTCCTCAACCTGGAAATGGTGACAGCATTAGTGTTTTCTCACTAATAATATTTGGGTCATGTTTCTAATTAAACATTAATGTGGTAAGAGAGTTAGATTTTTAGTCCAAGCCTCAGAAGTTTCTCTTTCAGTGGTATGGTCCTTTTAATTCACTTATGGTAAATACATGTGTGATGTTAATATTTCTATTTATTTACTAAGTACCAGACTAGGATTAGATATATGTGCAACAGCAGTGAAAAATAGATCTGGTCCTTGCTCTCTTGATATGCTTTCAGATGTGAACACTTCTTTACCTATAGTCTTGAGTATACATTGTTTCTGGAATGTAGTGAAAAACATCAAAGATGTACATGTAGAGACTTCTTTAGCCTGAATCATACACAAGAAGATCTGTTACACAAATTGTTAGGCATTCTAATAGATAGGGCCAGGGATGTAGCTAATAGTATAGAATGTTTACCTAGCATCTGCAAGGCCCTTGCATTCATTTCCAGCACTGAGGGCTGGGGAGGCCCAACATGTTGCTGCAGGGCCTGTAGTCATGTTAGCTGAAGAGACAGAGCAGAAGGATGGAGAGTTAATAGGTCATCCTGGGCTACATAGTGAGATCTTGTCTCAATTTCCCAAAGGGTTTGGATGCAATTCAATGGTAGAATATTTGTATAGCATATACAAGACCCTGGATTCAGTCAGTCTCCTGTGTTGCATAGTCATAGTTTTTGTTTTTTAAGTTTGTCACTGTATTTTGATAGTGGGCTACCTTAAATGCAAAATACAGATTTCTCACCCATAACTCAAGTACAGGAAATTCTTAAGCAAAGAAGCCGTTCCTCACACCCGTTTAAATATGTTTTAGCTAGTGCAGAAACATGTTCACTAGATTACAGGGTTGTCTTTGAAAGGAACAAGTGACCACTTGTCATTTAAATGCCCTTCCATTGTTGGTTAGCTTGCTAATAAGCTTAGAATAATTATAGACATAACACAGTAGAACATAAAAATATATTACTGAATGTTTAAAAATTAGCCATTTAAAATAAAGGAGGATTGGGATTGAGAAATAAGATTGAAGAAACTTCCCAGAAAGTAGAGCATCAAGAGCTAGGGGAGGGTGAAGGATGGGAAGCATGAGAAACGAACATGAGAACGATCTAGAAGTGCACCCTGAACGGTCCTCCATTCAGATACAGCAACAGGCATTCCATTAAAAGGGGACCATGGGGAAGGGATTATGAAGTAATAGGAGAAGGTCTTCAGAACTGAAAGACTGGAGTTTCTAGATTGTAAAAGAATGTATCAGCATCATGGGTAAAATAGTTTCAAGGCACATTATTGTGAAAAAGTGTTCCTGAAGGCTTTTCAAGAGGAAGACATGCCACCTATAAATGACCAGGAACTAGAATGGCTGAGATTCAACAGAGGTGGTGGAGGGAATAGGATAGTAGAGCAGTGCTCTCAGAATTCCATGGAGAATGACCTTCAGCCTGTCATTCACTACCAAAGCCATCAAGAGAACCATGAAGGTTGCTGAAACTTACACCCATTCAGATGTTTCCTAGGTTGTTACTAGACTGAACTAGGATGTAAACCTGGAGAACAAATGCCTGGGAAGCTCCGCCCACCCCAGAAGTGATGGAGTGTGCCCCCTGGAGGAAGGTAATTGGAAGGGATGATAGAGGATTCCAGATATAATGGCCCGTGGGGGGGATGGGGGTTGAACTTTGAAAGAAGTATTAAGGTTTTAAAGGGAGTATTTTGGCATAAGTTAGTGATTTATAGAAAACAAGGCAAATTTTAAAATGAAATTAACTTGAAAAATTTACACAAAATGGGTTTTTAAATTTTTATTTAATTAATTAATTAATTAATTTATTTGTCTTTTTGAGACAGGGTCTCCCCTGCAGCCCCAGCTGTCCTGGAACTCACTACGTAGACCAGGCTGGCCTTGAACTCACAGAGATCTGCCTGCCTCTGCCTCCCAAG
>NW_008353921.1:220443-220925 GCF_000622305.1 Nannospalax galili | reverse complement strand
ACAGGTGACCCACCATAATTACAGGACATTTTGAGAGATGCTCATAGTCCCCTGGAACTAGTCGACCTAGGAGGGCAAGGAGCAAAAAGTGTCCTTTATGTCCCTCTAACCAAATTATTATAGGCCTCAAAGTATGTCTGTTAAGCATCCAAGAAGGTTAGTTCCACCAGTCTGGTACTTTTAATTACTGTGTGTCATGTAGATAAATCTTGGGTGAAGACCAATTGTTCTCAAATAAGCCTTACCTAGACATGTATTTCTTGATCTGCTATGTATAATTTGTCAGTACGTTGTTGGACTAATATGGTTCCCTCTGGTTTTTAAAACTAGCTAGGCATTACTTATCTTTCACATTGTCTCATCCCTCCATCATGCTTTTCCCACTTAACGTGCCCCCATGTCCCCCCTTTCTCCCGAACTAATACCCTTCTCCTACTGTCCCACCTCTCTTGAGCTCCTTCTTTCCCTTTATCCCCCAGGTT
>NW_008353921.1:219273-220030 GCF_000622305.1 Nannospalax galili | reverse complement strand
ATGTGCAAGTGTCTCTGCAATAGGATGAGTTCTTTGGTTATATGCCAAGGATTGGTATAACTGGGTCAAGTGGTAGGTTCATTTATAGTTTTTTAAGAGTTCTGCACACTGCTTTCCATAGGGATTGAACAAGTTTGCAGTCCCACCAGCAGTGGATGAGTGTTCCCTTTTCCCCACATCCTCTCCAACATTCGGTATCATTTGTTCTCTTGATCTTAGCCAGTCTGACTGGGGTAAGATGAAATCTTAAAGTGGTTTTAATTTGAATTTCCCTAATTATTAGTAATGTTGAACATATTTTGAGATGCTTCATATCCATCTTTACTTCTTCTTTTGAGAACTCTCTGTTCCGTTCCTTAGCCCATCTTTTTTTTTTTTTAATTTTCAAATTTTATATAGCTGTAGCCCCAGCTACCCTGGAACTCACTATGTAGACCAAGGTGGCCTTGAACTCACAGAGATCCGCCTGCCTCTGCCCCCCGAGTGCTGGGATTAAAGGCATGGGTCACCACGCCCCACTTGTTTTTATTACATTTATTTATTTGGAGGGGGGCAGTGCATGCCATAGTTCTTGTGCATAAGTCAGAGAACAACTTAAGGGAATTAGCTCTCTCTTACCGTATGTGTCCCAGAGCTCAAACTCAGGTCATCAGGCTTGGCAGCAAGTGCCTCCAACTACTAAGCTATCTTGCTGGCCTAGGAAAATAATTTACTAAAAGTTATAAAAAATACAGATGGCCTGAGAGTGCCTGGTGGC
>NW_008353921.1:214253-215916 GCF_000622305.1 Nannospalax galili | reverse complement strand
GCCGTGCCACGCAGGGATGCAAAGGCAAATGGGGTGGGAAGAAGCCCCAAGATTTCCCAGGGAGTGGATTGAGTAGCTGGGTTGTACTGGATGCAAAGGATCAGGGAGCGGAAAGGTAAGCCTTGGAGCCCCAGAAAGAGGCTGTCAGCCCCAGAAAGAGGCTAGTGGGTGTTGCAGGATCAGGGAAGTAAAGGGAGGTGAGGACGGGGCCAGGTCCTGAAGCAGTGCTCCTAGGGCCCAGGGAAGGCACTAAGTTCATCTGGGTGAAAAAGATCAGGAAGCAGTATTGGTTCCCCAGGTGTCTGGGGCCCCAAGACTAGGAATGGTGCGTGGCCCAAACTAGGAGTAGAGAATAGCGGGGGAGATGGAAGGGTGAATGTGGCTTGGGGAGTCAAAGCGCAGAGCGCTGCACTATAGACTTACCCCAAGAGGTCTGAGGATGGGAGTGCAGGCTAGTAGAGTTAGCCGGTGGTGCAGGTCCCGGGAAGCAGAGAGAGGTGAGGGCGAGGCCAGGTCCAGAAGCAGTGCTCCTGGAGCCCAAGGAAGGCACCAAGCTGTCCTGGGCAAAAAGGATCAGGAAGCAGCACCGGGTCCTCAGGTGTCTGGGGACCCAAGACCAGGAATGGCGCAGGGCCCAAACCACGAGCAGAGAACAGTGGGGAGGTGGAAGGGCGAATGAAGCTGGGGGAGTCAAGGCGCAGAGGGCTCTGAGATAGACCCACCCCAAGAGAGGCCTGGGGGTAGGAGAGCAGGCCAGGAGAGCCAGCTGGTGGTGCAGGTCCAGGGAAGCAGAGAGAGGTGAGGGTGGGGCCAGGTCCAGAAGCAGTGCTCCTGGGGCCCAAGGAAGGCACCAAGCTGGTCCAGGTGAAAAGAATCAGGAAGCAGCACTGGCTCCCCAGGTGTCTGGGGCCCCAAGACTAGGAATGGCACAGGGCCCAAACTAGGAGTTGATCCATTTGGAATTGACTTTTGTGCAGGGTGAAAGATAGGGGTTTAGGTCCATTCTTCTACAGGTGGAGATCCAGTTTTGCTAGCACCATTTGCTGTCTTTCCTCCAGTGAATATTCTTGGCCCTTTGTCAAATATCAGGTGGCTGAAATTGCATTTATTCATATTTGGGTCTTCAGTTTTGTTCCATTGATCTATGAGTCTATTTTTGTGCCAGTACCATGTTGTTTTTGTGACTATAGCTCTGTAATACAGCTTAAAATCTGGTACAGTAATCCCCCTGGCATTGCTCTTAGTGCTCAGGGTTGCTTTGGCTATCCAAGGTCTTTTGTGCTTCCATATGAATCTTAGGATGTTTTTTTCCAATTCCGTGAAAAATGTCATGAGGATTTTGATTGGCTTTGCATTGAATCTGTAAATGACTTTTGGTAAGATTGTCATTTTCACAACATTAATTCTTCCAATCCATGAGCATGGGAGGTCCTTCCATCTTCTGATGTCTTCCTCAATCTCTTTCTTTAAAGATTTAAAATTTTCATTGTAGAGGTCTTCAATGTCTTTGGTCAGGTTTATTCCGAGATATTTTATTTTTTCTGCAGCTATTGTGAAGGGGAGTGTTTCCATGTGCTCTTTCTCTGGTTGCTTGTTATTGGTATACAGAGTTTTGTAGGCTAACTTCATAACCTGCCATTTTACTGAATGTATTAATAATTTT
>NW_008353921.1:212227-213565 GCF_000622305.1 Nannospalax galili | reverse complement strand
TTGTATTACTGTTTCAATTTCTTTTTGTGATATGGGTCTGTTTAAGCTGTTAATCTCTTCTTGGTTTAATTTTGGTGGTTCCCATCCTTTAGATACCCATCCATTTCTTTTAGGTTTTCAAATTTAGTAGCATATAGCTTCTTACAGTATTCCCTTACAATATTCTGTATCTTTCTGGTGTCTGTTGTGATGTTTCCCCTTTCATCTCTGATTTTGTTGACTTGGAGGTGCTCTTTCTTTTGCGTAACTGGGCTAGCAGTCTGTCAGTCTTGTTTATCTTTTCAAAGAACCAACTCCTGGATTCGTTGATTCTTTCTATTGTTTTCTTTGTTTCAATTTTATTAATTTCTGCCGATTTTTGTTATTTCTTGTCTGCTGGGTTTGGATTTCGTTTGCTGTTGCTTTTCAAGTGTCTTGAATATTAAGTCATTTATTTATGTTCTTTCTGATTTTTTTAATGTAGGCACTTAGAGCTGTAAACTTCCCTCTAAGGACCACTTTCAGCATGTCCCAAAGGTTTTGTTGTGTTGTATTACCCTTTTCATTTAGTTCCAGGAATACTTTTATTTCTTTCTTAATTTCTCTTTTGACCCGTTCATCATTTAGGAGTGTGTTGTTTAATCTCCATGTGTTCATGTGGTGATTAGGACTTCTTCCGCTGTTGATTGTAAGCTTTATTGCATTGTGGTCTGATAGAATGTATGGAATTATTTCAATCTTTTTGTATTTGTTGAGGTTTGTTTTGTGCCCCAGTATATGGTCAATTTTGGAGAAGGTTCTATGGGGTGCTAGTAGAAAGTATGTCCGTTGGTGCTTGGATGGAATACTAGGTAGGTGTCTGTTAAGTCCATTTGATATATGGTATTGTTTAATTCAGATGTCTCTCTGTTATCTCTGTGCCCTGTGGACCTATCTAATGGAGACAGTGGGATATTGAAGTCCCCTACTATTACTGAGTTGGGGTTAATCTGTGTCTTAAAGTCCTGTAGTATTTTTATGAATTTGGTTGTATGAAATTGAGAGTATTACATTTTGGTGAATATGTTTAGAATTATGTCTTCTCAGTTAATTGCTCCATTGATCAAATGAAGTGGCCCTTTTTATCTCTTCTGATTACTTTTAGTTTAAAGTCTATATTTTGTCAGATACTAGAATATACACCTGCTTTTTTCTTAGTGCCATTTGCTTGATATATTTTTTTACATCCTTTCACTTTGAGATAGTGTCTGTCCTTGAAAGTGAGATGAGTTTCTTGCAGACAACAGAAAGATGGGTTTTGTTTCTTAATCCATTCACATAGTCTGTGTCTTTTGACTGGGGAGTTCAGTCCGTTAATGT
>NW_008353921.1:153014-211484 GCF_000622305.1 Nannospalax galili | reverse complement strand
TATCTTCCAGTCTTGATACTCTGTTTTCCATTTCATTCATCCTATTGGTGAGGCTTTCTCCTGTCATTTCTAATTGGCTTACTGAGTGTTTCACTTCCTTCTTCATTTCAGCCTAAGTATTCTTCAATATTAGTAACTCTTTTCTCAATTCATTTAGAGTTTATCCCTATCTTCCTTCATTTCTTTGTGTGTTCTTTAAATCCACTGAATTCTTTTATCTTGTTTAGAATTGTTCTTTTGAGTTCCATGTCCTGCATTATCTCTAGGGGGTTCTCATTGTACTCCTCTAGAGGACTATTGGTATTTGATGGGGATATGTTATTTTGGTTTTTCATGTTACTATTTTTTCTCTGATTTTTGACATGTGAATTTCATTTGCAGTTTCTGATTCTTGTGTGAGACTCAAGCCTTCAAGTTTAGGTCTGCTTCTTTTTGTGAACTTTATGTGTCTTTGTGGTTTACTTTTTGGGCTTGAAAAGCTGGTTCCTCTGAGCTTCCAGTTCTCTCTTTTGATTTTATATTGGTGTGGCCAGATTGCTTTTGTCTTCAGGAGTTCCCACAGAGGCCCAAGTCAGATGAGGATCAGAGGCTCTCAGGCTTTCTTCTAAGGTCTGGATCCCTCCAGGAAATATTTTGGCCTCAGGAATTTGGGGGCTGGACAGGCCTGTTAGCCGTGCCCTCGAAAGATGCTGGTCTAGGACAGCTGGTTGCTGAGCCACCCAGAGATGCAAAGGAAGATGGGGGCAGGAATCGGTCCCAGGGGCCCCTGGGGAATGCACTGTGGAGCTGGATTGATCTGGATGCAAAGGACCAGGAAAAGGATAGGTCAGCCCTAGTGTCCAGGGAAGAGGCTGGTCTGTTGTGTATACCCAGGGAAGCAGAGGGAGGTGAGGGCGGGGCCAGGCCCAGAGTGCCCCTGGGGACCAGAGAAGGAACTGAGTTGCTGTGGATGCACAGGATCAGGATGCAGTGGTGGATTACCAGGTGTCTGGGGCGCCAAGACAAGGAATGGGACAGGACCCAGGCTAGGAGAAGAGATGGGCGGGGGAGGTGGGAGGGTGAATGAGGCTGGGGGAGTCAAGGCGCGGAGGGCGAGGCTCGACTTACCCCGGCCTGCGGGTCGTCCACAAAATGGGTTTTTAAAAAGCACAGATTTGTTTTTACCTTAGGTATAAATTGAATATTGATTTAATAGATAGTAGTGATAACTATTGAGACAAAGTTCTATTTTGCTTCATGGTTGCTGTGATAAACTGCTCAGACTAAAATCAACTTGGAGAGGAAATAACTTACACTTCCAGGTAACAGTTCATCACTGAGGGAAGTCAGGGCAGGAACCTAGAGGCAGGAACTGAAGCAGAGACCACAGAGGAACATGGCAGAATGCCAGAGAGTAGCAAGTGTCAAGGAAACAGAATTACAGAAGATGAGAAATTGAGTGAGGGGAGGTGTTGTTCTTATTAGAGAAGTTAGAAAAGGCATTCCAGGAAAGACTAGAATAAAATGACGCCGGAACTGGGGCCTGAGAGGTGTGATAAGGTGGGTGCTAAGGATAAGAAAGGGCTAGTTTTCCTCAGGAGTGAGGTCACCTTGCCCTGGCCAGGAAAGAAATGTTTTAAGGGTTGACAGTACTCTTGTCTGCCATATAGTTTGTGTTCACTGTGTAACAGACTCCATAGATTGTCATCCCTTTAATTCTCCTGAACCCTCTGAGGCAGGTGTTGTCACAGTTTGTCCAGTTGAGAAAACATCTGGAAGAGATTATACATGCCTCATCACCAGAGACTGGATTTAAACTCTACTTCTTGACACTTCAAACCCTTGCTTCAGGCCTAGTGAAAGACATAGGTAACTTTGTCCAGTTTGTGTCATGAGGGTAGTTATGGTGTCTTAGTTACTTTTCTTGTTGCTGTCATTAAAAACTCTGACAAAAGCAGCTTAAAGGAGAAAGGGTTTTTTCTGACTCACAGTTCAAGGAACAGCACATCCACAAGTCAGGAAACAGTCATGAATGCAAGCCAGTGCTCAGGTTACTTTGTGTTTTATACAGTCCAGGATCCCCTTCCCAGGGAATGATCTACCCACAATTAAGATGACTCTTCCCACATTAATTATGTAATTAAGATACAGTCCCAGAGACGTGCTTAGAGACCCATTTCCCAAACGCTTCTAAATTGTCAGGTTGGCAATTAAATTTAGCCATCATAAGTTGCAAAGTAGGAAGCTGAGGTTCTTTTCACCCACTTGTCCCTCTTTGTGACCTAAAACCTAGGTTCTGGGCTGGAGAGATGACTCAGTGATTAAGAACACTGACCATTCTTGCAGAAGACCCAGGTTCAAATCCCAGCACCCACATGCCAGCTAACAACTGTCCGTAACTCCAGTTCCAGGGGATCTGACAGCCTTTTCTGTCCTCCGCAGGCATTGCATGACACAGGTGCACTTACCTACATGCAGGCATAACACTCATACACTCAAAAAAATAAAAATAAAATATTTTTAAAAAACAAAAGCAAAACAAAAAAACCCCTAGGTTCTTAAACTGTGTGTCACAACCCCATATGGGGCCATATGGGGTCACTCAACTGAATGTGGCGGGGAGGGTCCCAAGAAATTGGCAGCAGTAAAAAATTTCTGGGGGCTGGAGGCATGGCTCATCAGTTAAGAGCACATACTTGCTCTTGCAGAAGACCCGAGTTTGGATCCCAGCACCCACACTAGGTGACTTACAACTGCTTCTAACTCCAGCTCCCAGGGGATCTGATGCCTCTGATCTCTCTGTGGGCACCTACACTCACATGCACACACATGCAACCTTAAAAAAAAGAAAAAAATGTTTCTGAATGCGCAGTGGCTGTGAACACAGATTAATTCAAAATCAAGTGTATAATGAACTTGAGGTGTTTTTAGCAGTGCTCGCTGTTGCATTATACAGCTTCACTGAAGCCCTGTTTCTGAACACAGCACTTTGCTCTTTGCATGCCGTCATGTTACACGATGGCCAACAAACACTGCCTGAAACACCTTGGTCATAGTCAAGACTTTGCATGTTGTAATACTGTACTGTAAGTGACTTTAAGAAGCATAGTGATTTAGTTACAGAAAACCAAGACTTTAAATATTTTTCTGTTATTCCTCAGCATATAAGTATCAAATTAAACTCTTTGGATTGTTTCGTTAGTGTTTGATTTCAAAAGTTGTCATTTGTGGCCAAATGTGGTGCACATGCCTTTAATCCCAACACTGGGAAGGCAGAAGCCACAGAGCTCTGTGAGGCCAACCTGTCTATATAGTGAGTTCCAGGCCAGCCAAGGCTACATAGTGAGACCCTGTCTCAAAAAAAAAAAAAAGGTAAAATAAATAAATGTTATGCTGGGCGTGGTGGCACACACCCTTAATCCCAGCACTTGGGAGGCAGAGGCAGGTGGATCTTTGTGAGTTCAAGGCCAGCCTGGTCTACATAGTGAGTTCTAGGACAGCTGGGGCTACAGGGAGACCCTGTCTCAAAAAGATAAATAAATAAATAAGTAAATGTATGTATGTATGTTGTTTGAGTTGCTGATTTGAGGTACATAAAAAGTTCTTAGCGGATTTTGGCTTAAAAGAATCAGGACAGAATTTCTAACAATTTCTGAAATTGCCCTAAACATGCTTCTGCAGATTTTGTGCTATTTATGTGAAGCACTCTCAGCAGTAGCAGTTAAAAAAATCAGCAGCGATCAAATCTAAAAAACACTGAAGGTGTTTTATATCTTGCAGTATCAGGTATTCAGCCAAATTTTAATTCTTTATGTAAAAATTAACAAGTTAATTCATCTCAGTATGAAAATTTGCTTCCAGCTTTAATAAATGGCAAAATCATATCTCTCAAAGAATTACTTTAAAATACAATTTTTTAAATGATTTATCAATAAATGTTTGATTTGTATACCTAAGTCTCTAGGTCATGTAAAATTTCTTGAGAAAAGGTTCACAGTAGAAAAATATTTAAGCAGCCCTGGTTTAGAATGTTACTTGTAGCAGAAAATTTGCATTATACTGACTTTTTTAAGTTTGCTTCCCATGTTCTCTGTCCCTAAGTGCCTGTCCTGGTAAGCCTAGGTAGAGCATGGATTTCTGTTGCTAGACGGGGTCCCCTTCCTTACTGTAGTAAGCTGTGTCTTCTGTTGTCCTTCATGAGCATAAAGGATTGTGGAAGGAATCTGCTGTGTGTACAGCTGTCTGTGTGAAAGTACATACTCCCGTGATGAAATAGACCCATGCAGTGGGCAGGAACTGTGGAGATGGCAGAGTTCTCAAGATATAGTGAATTTATATTATTTCTGTGGATGAATCGTTGAATAGTGTGAACCTAACATTTCGCTATTTTTAAGTGTGTATAATGCAGCTTGAAGAACCTGGAAATAGCACAGGCATTGTTGAAAGGAATTCTTAAATTAGAGAGCTAGTAATAAAAATGTTCTGGTGGCACACACCTTTAATCCCAGCACTCAGGAGGCAAAGACAGGCGGATCTCTGTGAGTTCAAGGCCAGCCTGGTCTACATAGTGAGTTCCAGGACAGCTGGGGCTACAGGGAGACCCTGTCTCAAGAAGACCAAAAAAAAAAAAAAAGTTCTTACAGCGCTGGAGAGATGTCTCAATGTTTTAAGAGCACTGGCTGTTCTTGCAGAAGACCCAGGTTCGAATCCCAGCATCCATATGGTGGCTGACAATTGTCTGTAACTCCAGTTCCAGGGGATCCAACGCTCTCTCTTGTCCTCCATGGGCATTGCACAATACAAGTGCACTTGCACACATGCAGGCAATAACATTCATACACATAAAATAAAAAAATAAAATAACAAATTTTTTAAAATGTTCTTACTAGAACCTGGCATTCATTTTTTCTTAATAGAGGCATTGGTGAGTAGGTGAGTATGGAAAGGAGTGGGAACTTCTATGTTGTTTGCTTTTTATATTATTAGCAATATATCTTCGGGGGAAGGTAATTGGCTTGCTGCACTTATCCAGGTATTGGAATACTGTGGGGAAAGTCAGAGTCCTACCAGTTTTCATGTGATTCCAAAGTTACACACACAAGTTTTCCCCATTGACAGATTTTCTGGTTTACCCACCAAAGGACTTTAGAATTGTATACATTGTGTTTTTAATTAAGTGTTGAGACTCTGAAATTACTTTTTGATTTGTTCTTTATTGAGTCAAGATCTAATCACAACTTCTAATGAGTGGTGGTGTCACTGCAACAGAGGCCATGCAGGCATTTCCAGTGTGTGCAGAAGTACCAGTGGCAGTGTATCTATGCCTTGTACATAACATTTAGCTTCACAAAAAGATCAGTTCTGCTTTCTGTTTTGTTTTTAATGTATGCCGTTAGAAAGGCTTTCAAAACTAGAGGTAATTTAAGAGAATGTTATAAATTGTAAGGTGCTATTCAGAGAAGTAGAAGTCAGTGAATGCTTACTGAAACACTGATTTAGTGACATCCTTCATTCTGTGGGGTGGCAGCATGTTGGTATGGGGTGATCCATTGGGCTGCTAGTGATTATTTGACAATAGTCAGAGGCTTGCCAAGGATTGCTTTCAGTGATCTAGAGCAGTTATTCATAGTGACATCACTTGCACTTGAGTCTTGAGTTTCCCATGCTCATTCTTTCTGAGAGGAGGATAGCATCAGAGGAAGGGAAAGACTAGGTTTAAAGTCCTTCACTGTGGCTTTCCTTCAAGACCTGCTTGCTCCTGCCTTACCTCTTTCCCAGTCTTCCTGGCCTGCACTCACCTGCCTTCTCTGATCTTAGGAGATCACTGTGGTGGGCATCTTCACTTTCCTCCCATCTCAGCCCCGAGCTTTCTCTAAGGTTTAGGCATATTTCTTCCTGGTTCATTTTCTTGTGCTGCATTTCTTAAAGTGGAACTGGCACATGAAAAGGTTGGAACAGTTCACAGATCTAGTGGCACTTTGCCTGAAAGGTTTTCAGAAAGCTTAAAACAAAAGTGCCATTAGCTGTGGTAAGCAGAACTTGTTCCCCCACATTCCTGACAGTGTTGGGACCTGCTTATTTGACCATGCTACTTTGTGACATCAAATCAGAAACTGTGTTTGTGTGTGGAGGGGGGTGGGTGTGTCTATTGCTTTTTTCCTAGGTCATTTTCTGTATTTTTAATGATTTCATTTAGTTGGGACAGAATTTCCAGTATGTATGACTACTTGATAATACCCTTTTATATTAGCTCAAATTATTTTCCAAATTTAATTTCAGAATTTGTGGTAGTTTGTGAGGTAAGTTGAGAATATTGATTTTCTTGAATGATTAGCTGCAATTATTCCTCAAAGTTCCTTTTTCATTTCAGAATACATTGTAGTTAGTGATGGATGAAAAGAATGATGGATTTCTGGGTCTGATAATTTGAAGTTGAGAGATAAAGAAATAAACCTATGCTAGAATAATTTACCAGAACTATAAATGAAATAGGAAAGAATATTCTTTAAGTTCTACCTGCTGTGATTCAGAGCTGTTAGCATTTCTCTGGAATTGATGGTCTTCTCAGTGTGAATAATTGTTTCCTCAAATGCTAACTGTTCAGTTATTCTTAGAAGTAGCATTTGCTAGCAGGGATGTCCCCTTCCCTGGTTGCAGTGCTCTGCCTTCCTGTACTGTATGCTGTTCAGCTTGTCTCCTCCTTGGCCTCTGTGCTCTTGGTGAGCAGCAGCACCCTGGAAGACATGTCTCTAGATCAGGGCTACTGAACCTTTTCCCCCCTCTACTATGTAGGTATATAAAATAGGTATGCAAATCAAACATTTACTGATAGCAAATCAAGGAATTTAAAACAATTCTTTGGTATACACATAATTTTATCTTTTATAAAGATGAAAGCAAATCTGTATTCCAATGAGATGAATGTGCTTATTTATTTTATATAAAGAATTGTTTTGGCTGAATGTTTGAGACTGAAAGACACGGCATCTTCGCTGGGCTATTTTGGGGGGGGGTGCATCTTTTTTGAGACAGGATCTCTCTGTAGTCTTAGCTGTCCTGGAGTCACTATGTGGACCAGGCTGGCCTTGAACTCACAGAGATCCACCTGCCTCTGCCTCACGAGTGCTGGGATTAAAGATGTATACCGCCACATCTGGCCTAAGAATTGTCTTGGCTGAATGTTTGAGACTGAAAGACACAGTGTCTTCGCTGGGCTCTTATAGTACTCACAAGTCATTTATAAGGAAAAATTGTAACAGAAAGGACATCATCGTTGGAGTGGGGATAGGGATTTAAGCCTTGAGTAGAATAAAATCATTTAAACAAATTGTGAACTGTTGTCATACAGTTTTTTTGTATAATATATGTACATGGTTTAAAGTTATGTAGACCTTATAATGAAAGGAAAATGTATCCCCCCCCACCCCCGCTACCAGCCTGTGGCTCACTCTTAAGAATTACTTTAAATCATTTAGCTCTCTTTTATTATTTGTATTTTTATTTTAATAGAATAATTTGTCCATTGTAAGCATTATGTATTGATTTTTTTCCTCCCAAAGCATGAAGCTTACCTGTTTTATCCTTTCTCCTCATTGCTCACAATAAAATTATACCATTTGTTTTTGGCTTCACTTTTAGTTCCCTGGTAGCTTTAATATGCCAGCATCTTTTATCATTTACCTAATCTACAGAGAGTATCCTTTTTTACTTCTTCCATCTGGAACAGTAAATTGGGGTATGGTTAGATAGAGTTAGTCTAAACCCAGAGCTCTAGGTATTGTTGCATAGTTAATCTGGAGGTAATCTAAAATGATTTATATGAAGTTTTATCATAATCTTTGCCTTTTTATGTTTTATAGGAATAAATACCTACCCACCTACCCTTAATTGATGAAAATGAAAATACAAAAGAAAGAGAAGCAGGTAAGTGGTCCCATTTCTTTTAGGTGCATGTATCCATTGTACTTTGCACTGCTTCCCTAGGGTGCACTGGCTTTGTAGGCTCCTCTTGCAACCGCTGGTGGTTCCCTGTTGCCTTTTCTTTCTATTCTGCATGTAGTAACAGAACTCTGAGTGACTAATAACATGGATTTTTCCTTTTGCTTGAGTCATGTCCATAAAGGAGCAATATGATGAAACTAAATCAGAATGTTATTTATAATTAGCCACCACAAAACATTTCCTTCTTGGAATAACTTTTCTTTTTATCTTTTTTATTATTGTAAATTGCTTGTTCACTTTGTTCAGTTTGTGGCTACCTGAAACACCAATTATTAATTTTTTTTATGTGTATGTGTGTTTTGCCTGCCTGTATGTAAGTGCATCTATGTGTGTAAACTTATGAAGTCCAGAAGAGGGCATCAGATCCCCTGGAACTGGAGTTCTCGATACCATATGGGTGCTGGAAACCAAACCTGGTCCTCTGGAAAAACAGCCAGTGTTCTTAACTGCTGAACCTTCTCTCTAGTACCCAAACACCAATTAACAAAAATTGTATTTATTTGTTTATGTGTATGAGTGTATAAGTATATCTATGAGTGCAATGCCTGTGGGGGCCAGAAGAGGCCGGCAGATCACCAAGAACTGGAGTTATAGACAGTTGGTAGCCTCCATGTAGATACCGGGAACCAAATCTGGGTTCTCTGCAAGAGTAGTAAGTGCTCTTAACCAATGTGCCATCTGTCTAGCCCCTTAGCCCAACTCTTCAGATATTCCTGGGATATGACCCAATTCTCTACAATTTACATATTAATCATTTTGGATTTTTAACTAGAAGCATTCTGTGTGTGTGTGTGTGTGTGTGTGTGTGTGTGTGTGTGATGGCTCACATGTGGATATTGGAGGACAACTTTGTGGAGTTAGTTCTCTCCATCCACCTTTCTTTATATGGGTTCCAGGGATCAAATTTAGGTTGCCAGACTTGCTTTGCAAGTACCTTTACTGTCTGAGCCATCTTGCTTGTTCTAGAAGCATTCTTTTAGTTCTAAAATACTTATAACTGTGGCTGGTGTGACTTACCCAGGATCTCTTTTCTCGATTGGTACTTCTCTTTTGCTGATGCTTTTATATTGAAAGGACCCTCAAGAACTCAAATCTGTGTGGCTTAGAGAAGTGAGATGTGGAGATCAGCCTCTGCCCTTTATACACATCCGTGTCTGATGGATGGGTTTTCCTTGTATAGAATTGAATGACAATCTGGTAACTGGGAGATCTGAATTCCTGCCTGGCATTACGACCCTGTGCAAAATAGTTGGCTATGACCAGCCACTCTTTCTTCTCCAGTCTATTCTTAGGAAGTCTTAGTTAGATTCAAAGTAACTTAGGGATGTGATTACAAAGACTACCCTCTGGACAGTCCTTAGAGGAGAGCTTAATTTGCAGAAGTCTCTAAACATTGGATTTCTATCTGAGTAAGTAACAAGTTTCACCTGCTATGTATTTATCCTATGGGATATGCTCAGAAAGGCATGCAGAACAGTATGTTATAGTCTTTTATTACTGTTGATTTATGATAGCAAAAGCAAAAGAACCTACACATCCATTGGAAAAGGGACCACTTAAATTATAGTCTATCCATGGTAGAATGTTTTTCCACTCTTAAAAAGAATACATGACCCAGCAGGGTGTGGTAGCGCACACCTTTAATCCCAGCACTTGGGAGGCAGAGGCAGGTGGATCTCTGTGAGTTCAAGGCCAGCCTGGTCTACATAGTGAGTTCCAGGACAGCTGGGGCTACAGGGAGAACCTGTCTCAAAAAGACCAAAAAAAAGAATACATGACCCAAACCCTCAAAATTGTTTTTATTTATGTAATGTGAGTAGACTTAAAGTTCTTAAAGCAATATTCGTCTTTAATTTTTTAACATTCTTTAAAGTGAGCTTTTCACCCACGTGGCGGCTACGAACTGTCCTTAACTCCAGTTCCAGGGGAATCTGAAGCCCTCTTCTGACCTCCACGGCATTGCACGACACGGGTGCACTCATATACATGCAGGCAATACACTCATACACATAAAATAAAAATTAAAAAAATTTAAAAGCATTCTATAATAGTTACCCCCAAAATTCTGATTGATGTTTTTCTTTCATGATTTTCTTGGTTCATATTAAGACCCCGTTGTCAACCAGCTATTGCGCATCATTAGTTAGAGGGGGTTTTATTTTAAACCTTATAGTAACTTGGTGAGCAGAATGGGATTTTTACTGTGTCTTATGCGTATGTGTATATTGCCTGCATGTATGTAAGTGTATCTCTGTTGTGCAATGCCCATGGAGGTCAGAAGAGGGTATCAGATCCCCTGGAACTGGGCTTACGATGGTTGTTAGCCACAGTGTGGGTGCTGGGAGTTGAACCCAGATCCTCCGCAAGAGCAGCCAGTGCTCGTAACCACTGAGCCATCTCTCCAGCCCCCAAAATGGGATTTTTATTTTAAGGTTAGTATCAGCTGTGGTAGAGGATTGGGTTGGGTACAAGGAGCCACTTGGAGGAGGAGCTGTTGTGCTCCTTTTGTCAGTATTGTTGTTGGGTCACTGATTATAGAACTGTTTTTGTTGTAGAGCATGAAAATAGAAAATTGCACTATAGCCAGAGCAATCTGTAGGCTCCAGGATTGAGCGTGTATCACAGAATTTGGGGTCTGATGAAAAAGAGGTGCTACCCTGGTCTAAATATAGGCTTTGATTTATATAGAATGAGATTGAAATTCCCACTCTACCACTTAGGTTCTTTCAGCAAGTGCAGCCTCATTTTTCTTTCACTTACATGGGAGCAGTCATATGCACCTCACACTGTAGAAGATTAAATGACTTGTCAAGTATTTAGTAACTTGTAGTATTTAGTATTCAGTATGTCAACCACAAGGCAATCTTTAATGTGTAACGGTAAGAATAACCACCAAACTCTTTTACCATGATTCTGAAATGTTAGAAACAACACAGAATAGTAGGCTGGGGATATGGCTCAATGGTAGAGCACCTGCCCAGACTGTACTCAGTCCCAGGGGTAATCCTCAGCACTGCAGAAAAAAGGGTAAGACAGAATACAACATCCATTCTTTAAAAACCCTCATTCCTTTTAGTTCACTTTTTCCTCTTCTCTGAAAAAAAAAAAAAGACATGTAAATACGTTCTGATCTTTAAAAATTCATTTACTTAAGTAGTTCAAAATTTTATCAAGGTAAATTAAAATGAGATGACAGATTTTGTAAGTTAATCAAAATTCAGTAATAAGTAATCATGCTTCTTATTAACCAGAAGGGGCATAACAGGTGGTGTACCAAGAACAAAGGCTTTAGAGATTGACTTTGTATTGCCAAAGGAAACATTACCAGAAAAATAAGACTATTAGAAATGAATCTTACTGTCATTTTTATCAATGTTAAAAATTAACTGAATCACCTTTAAGAAACATTTGGCATTAAATTACTAAGATGACCAAGCAGTATTAGGCAGAAAAAAAATAAGCTGGGAATTCTAATCACTAACAGCCCGTATGGCACCATTGAGGCATAGTATGGCTGAAAATACTTCTTAAGAGGACGCATTATTTGCTACTGAAAGGTATAAAATTTGACATAGTATGCAGTATGGTAAGGGGCAAAAGATTTTCTTTACTGCACATGTCTAATATAGATCAATACAGTTAGAAACAGGTAATATTTGGAGCTATATCCAGGAGGTATCCCACACTTAAAATGACTATGGGAGAACCTTGCTTCTGTGACGAAGAGCCAAGCAGGCATATCCTTCATTCTTAGGTCCACTAGAAAACACAGAGTTTGGGGGAGGAGGGTGGGTTTCAGGTGTCCTGTGGGAATCTCAGGACTTGAGACAGTCTGCGCTTCCTTCCTTATAGTGAATATGAACGTAATTTAGTCACTAAACATAGTGCTGAGTTCTCCACATTTTTCATCTAAAAAAATATTTTAGTTCTACTTGCGGTCAGGTTCTGCAGCAAGTGAAAAATTGTTAAGAAATGTATAGTCTTTAGTATAAATAGGCAGTTAAAGTAGGGGGTGGCTTATGCCTCAGAAGAGCCAGCGTTTTTCATTGTGACTAGAAGAGTCATTCTCTGGTGCTGGAAAGTGCAGGGGTATTGGAAATGTTAGTTTGAACCTTGGTTTTACAAGATTCAAAACCCACCAAAAGGTAGGGTGGGGACTCCAGGGAGAGCCAAGTTGTTTCAGAGGACTCAACTGGGAAGGAAGAAAGTAATACCTTGTTCAGGAAGTGCATGGTAGTAAGGAAGAAAGGAAAGACCTAGGATGAAGTGCCAAGGTGAACTAGAAATCATCATGGTGGATTTGGCTGGCTGCACAAATCCACCAGCACATTTTGTCTCTGTCTCTAGTAGGGAAAGGTCAGGCCTCTGGTCTATAAGAAGCTGCTTACCACCGGTATGGGTCATCCAGTCCTGAGCTGTAGTTCAGTATTGAAAAAGGAGGAAGAACAAATTTGATGATATGGATGAGTAAACAAGTGATGCTAAGACTTTTCAGTATAATCCTTCAAAGAGCAGAGGGCCGGCCGCCACTAGTCAGATCTTTAGATCGGTAGTCATTGGAAGGCCCTGTAAAACCAAGGTTCAAAATCTCCTCATTCTGGAGTCATGATTCAAAAAGACTTAAAATGGACTTTACCCAACTCCTCCTCCCTCCAAAAAAAGAGAGAGATAAGTGTTAAATACTTTCCTCTACCCTTTAATACACCATCACAGATTTTCCTCCCATCATTCTAATTGGTTTTATATTCTGAAACATAACACTTGAGGCCAGAGAGAGGCCTGCCTGGTAAAAGACAGCTGACTCATTTCATGTGAGGTGTGATGGATGAAACAGGACCGACTAGCCCTGAAGTGAAGACTTAGGGCCTCACATAAGAAAAGAGATTGAGTGTATCCGTTGATGAACTTGTGGACAGGAATGATGGGGAGTTGGCCTTTGGCTCCTTGGCCTTCCTGGGTTCTTCGGCTCATTTGCTCTTGGTCTGGCTGTCCTTGTGACCTTTGTGCTCCCTCTTGCTCCCCTTGCTCCTTTTGTTTCCATTGTTCTTGTTTTTTTTTTATTTTAAAATATTTTATTTATTATTTTTATTTTATGTATACGAGTGTATTGCCTGCATGTATGTGAGTGCACCTGTGTCATGCAATGCCATGGAAGTCAGAAGAGGGCTTCGAATTCCCCTGGAACTGGAGTTAAGGACAGTCTGTAGCCGCCATGTGGGTGCTGGGAATTGAACCTGGGTCCTCTGCAAGAGCAGTCAGTTCTTGTTTTTAAAAATTTTTTATTTATCATTTTTTATTTATGAATGTTTTGCCTGCATGTCAGTGCACCCATGTGTACAATGTCCATAAGAGACCAGAAGAAGACATCAGATCTCCTGGAACTGGAGTTACAGATGGTTGTTAGACACCATATGGTGGTTCTGGGAACCAAAACTAGGTCCCCTGTAAGAGCAGCCAGTGCTTTTAACTGCTGAGCCATCTTTGCAGCCCTGTTTTTTCTTTACTCCAGTATCTCTACCTCCACTGTCCTTCATTCCATTGTGGAACATCAGTTTCCTAGGAAAAGTGTTATCTTTCAGCTTCAGTAGCCCATACATTATATATAAAATAAAATATTATAAAAATAAAACATTAATTTACATATCTATTTTAACCTAGGCTTTGGCCTGTTTCTCTGATAATGGACTGACATGAGTTTCCCTTCATTTGAGAGCCATTGCTACCGTGAACCATAATTTTTCCATTTGCCCTTAAGTCTTTAAAAAATTAAGCTAAATCTAGTTTGTCTAGATTTAAATCTTTTGTTTTGTCCAGGATTGTTGGGAATTGAACAGTTTGAATCAGAGGACCTGGTATTATTACTAACAATGCACTTGTGATCCAGCACTAGGTTTTTGTTGTTTTTTAATCAGTCAGCCACTTTCCATTTATTCTTGTGTTCTGTTGCTAGACTCTCTTCTCTTTTTAAGTTGTTAATACAAAACAAAATATTCTTGGTACCTTGTGGTCTATCATCTCCACTCTGTTCCTTTTAAAACCATTTTCAAAGTGGTGACTTACTTTCTTATTTGGTAGACTCTGAAACAAAGACTTCATTAAGCTTTTTACCCTTTTCCTTACTGACCTTTAGAAGCTCACGAAAGAAATTTGTGCGTGTGTGTGTGTGTGTGTGTGTGTGTGTGTGTGTGCGCGTGTGTGTGTGTGTGTGTGTATTGTCCCATGTGTTTTTAACTTCAACAATAGCTTCCAAGTTTCCAACAAGGTGCTTGCAAAATAAAAATGCTTCTGTGGATTGCTGACCCCCAAATTTAAATTTTATATTTTTATTTCTAATATTTGCTTTTTAGGGCACTTTCCCTTTTTCAACATCAAGTAATTGTGCTCTTCCGCTCTGCCACTCTCTAGGAATTTAACTTTGGCAGGTTGTTTTATCTCTTATCTTTAAAATCAGAGGGTTGACTGGATAATTATCTGTAGTGCCTGGGAGAGGAATTGCTCAGATAGCAGGTAAGTATACTGTTCTTAGTTTTGTAAAGAACTACATGACCTTTTTCCAAAGCAGCACATTTTCCACTCCATCACATTTTTAAAAATTACTCATTTATTTATTGTTATTTTATGTGTATGTAAGTGTACTGTGTGCATGCAATGCCTGTGGAACCCAGAAGAGGGCAGTGTATTCCCTGGAACTGGAGTTACAGATGGTTGTTACCCGACATGTTGGGTGCTGGGAAATGAACCCGGGTCCTGCAAGAGCAGGCAGTGTTCTTAAAAGCTAAGCCATCTCTCTAGCCCATACCATCACATTTAATGTGTTTTAACTGAGTCTTATATGACTGGCCTGATGACCTAACAGTCTCTTATTGTCCCCTGGGAAGTCATAAAATGCTGAAATAAACACTGGTGTTTTGTTTTGTTTTTTACCAGAGAGTTCAAATCCAAACTCCTCCATTCCTAGCTGTATGACCTTGAGTACATGCCTTACCATTACTAATCCTCCACTGCTCCATACAGAATGGACATCATCATACTGACCTTGCACAGATTAGATACTATGCACTCTGCCTTAATGTAATCCTAGTATCTCCATATGACATGTGTAGTGAATGTTAGCATACGCTATTGGTACTGCCTCTTGATTTACTCTTCCCTGCCACAGTTCCCTTCCAGCTTTTTTGGAAAGCCCTGTCCTTCAAGATCTTTAGACCTTGGTGTGAAATATGAGACAGTCTCACTCTAACCTAGAACAAGCTGTCTTGGTGGAATTCAGTCTTTTCTGCTTTGAAAATCTCTTTAGTGAGCAAACCATTTCTTTTGTTTCAATCTAGCCATTCTTTTAAATAGTTCACTTTCATAGCTTCATACATAGATGTAATATTGTTTGATCAAATCCCCTTGTTATTTTCTTTTATCCCATTCTGTATCCCTCCAAGTTCCTTCTTCTTCTTCCTGCTCCTCCTCCTTCCCAAGTCTCCTTGTCTCCCCCTCCTGCATTCCTGCCTTCTTTTTTTTTTTTTTTCAAGTATTGCCTGCATAGCATGGTAGGAGCTTACTTACTTGAGCCAGGGCAATATGCTAATACCTATACCACTGTGCCATACCTATACCTCTACCTATACCTATACCCATACCTGTACCACTACACCACAGAGGAACATGACTCCCCTACCCCAGCAACCATTAACTGCCTTTCCTAGAGCTACTCAGGAAGGGGTAGAGCCTTTTGAGCCCCTTTCCTTCCATGATGGAATGTTGAAGCCCAGTCTTGTGCAGGTCTTACGCAGATATCATTGCTGCTGTTGAGTTCATGGGTGCAATAGTCACGTCATATCAAGAAGATAATGTTTTTTGGTTTTTGGTGTGGGTTTTTTTTTTTGGAGAAGATAATGTTTTAACAATATTCCTTTCTGTCTTCCAGCTCTTAAATTCTTTCTGCCCCCTCTTCCAAGATGTTCACTGAGCCTTGAGTGGGTGATATAGATGTTCCATTTAGGGCTGATCACTCAGCATCTCAGTATATCCATTCTTGCATGCTAAAAAAAAAACTTGATTCCTGAGGGCCAGGTGTCCCTGGCACAGAATTCAGTAAAATTCCCAGGATGACTGTGTGTAGGATCTGAGTTTTAACGAATAGCTGTTACCTGCCACTGGGGCTCTTCTTGCCTTGCATTTTCTTTCTTTCTTTTTTTATTTTTAATTATGTATATATGTGTGGTGTTTGTGTGAGTGATGTACGTGTGGGGGAGGATATGTATGTGTGTAGAGGCCAGAGATTGAATTTGTGTCTCTTTCTTAATCTCTCTTATTTTTTGAGGCAGGGTCTTTGACTGAACCTGGAGCACATGGATTTAACTAGATGGACTGGCCAGTGCATTTCAGTGATCCACTTGTCTCTGCCCCTAAATCCCCACCCCTAGTGCTTGAGGGTCTAAACATGACTATTATGTGGGTGCTGGGGATCCAGCTGGTCCTTGTATTTGTACACCTGGTACTTTACTAACTGAGCCATCTCCCCGGTTCCTAAAATTTTTTTTTTTAAATAATGTTTTTAAAAATGAGATAAACTATACCATCCTAATGATTTGCCACTCTTTCCTTTTCCCCTCTTTTCTTCAAGTACTGAGTCCTGTAAGAACTTCTGTTATGTTATCCTGAGAACTAGGCTAGCTTACTAGCAGACTTCATTTATCATAAAGATAAAATAATCCTTTCTTTGCTTTCTTTCTCCCAGCACTCTCTGTTTTATTTGGGAGCCTCAGACTGGGGAAGGGCATTAGATAAAGAAGACAGGGAGCATGCAGCTAAATTTGCAGTCCCATCACTTCCACTGTGGGCTAGGAAGTATGGGCACAGCTTGAGGAACCAGTATACTGGAGGGAAGCCATACCACCTGGGCAAGTGTCTGTGGTTTATCACATGCCAGACTTCTTAATAGAGCAGGGCACTCACAAATGGTGCCGTTTCTAAGCCATCATCTGAAGACAGTTCTACCATCTTCTTGGAAAGCCTGCTGCCCCCTCCTGGTCTCTCCCTGGGTTGTTTCTTTGTTCTAGACCAAGGAGAGAGTGCTGTTCCCTAGAGTTATCACCCACATTATCATCTGACCATTGCCAACCTTTCCTGGGTTATGAAATGGCAAGTACTTTTTGGGATACCAGACCTGAAACTATGAGGTGAAACTTGTCCGTTCTGAGGGTTATTTCCTTAAAACTGATAACCATGGGAGACTGCTTTTATTTATTTCATTTATTTATTTAATGGTATTTAAAAATGGCTTTGAAATGGCCTTTTTAGGGTTGCCTTAGCACCTGTGATAATACCCTTTTCTGCATAGTAAAACTTCCTCCTATTTGAGTAGTTTGGTTTTTTTTAATGGCCAAAGGTATTTAGTACTGAGTCTGGTGGCTAAGTTCAATGACATACAGAATAAGACTAGCTTTAGTTACTATCAAAAGTAAAACTCATAGGCCAACAAGATGGTAAGGCTGCTTGCCACCAAACCTGACAACCTGAGTTCAGCCCTAGGACCTGCATGATGAAAGGAGAAAACACTGTTGTCTCACCTCCATGTAGATGCATACACACATACATGTATATGCACACATATACATAAATAACTTTTTAAAAACTTTTTTTAAGTAAACTTGGAATAATCCTGGTTTTCTTTTTTAAAAAATATTATTTTTATTTTATGTATGTGCATGTATTGCCTTGCACACATGTAAGTGCACCAAATGTGTACAGTGCCCACAGAGGTCTGAAGAGGGCATCAGATCCCCTGGAACTGGAGTTAAGAAAGTTGTAAGCCGCCATGTGAATACTGGAAACAGAACCTTGGTCCTTTGCAAGAGTAGCCAGTGCTCTTAACCACTGAGCCTATTTCTCCAGCCTCAATCCTGATTTTCTTGATAGAATCAGACTAATTCATTGTTGATACTTCCTGTTGATTGCCGAGAACAAAATTGAGAAATAAAGTAGTGCAGAATTTGATACTATAACCCTCTCATTCCAGGGGCCCATCTTACCCCATGGCCAGATGGTCTCAGAACACATTTGAATAGTAGTGTTTATGTAACATAAATCCCATTCTGCATCACAATAGTTTGCCTAGGATTTGGTGGCATCCAAAGATATTTTGTGGAAAACTATTATATGCTTGCCTATTTTAGATAAAGTACTGAAAATACATTTCAGATTTCTTCATAGAATACAGAAATCCTTCAGCTTTTTATATACTAATTATATGCTAATTTTAAAAAAATTTTACTAGAGAGGAGTAGGTGGGAGTGGGTGGGTGTGCATGCCATGGCACGTATATGGTCAAAGGACAACTTTTTGTGGTATTGGTTCTCTTTTTACCTTCACATGGATTCGGGAAATTGAACTCAGGTCTTCAGGCTTGCATGGCAAGTGCCACTACCCACTGATCCATCTTACCAGTCCATAACTAACTTTTTAATGTACATGTCATCAGCACCATGCCATTGCTTGACTAAGCCAAAGGTGAGCATGTCCTCCTTGCCCCTGTATCTCAAGGACTAGCACACTGGAACTAACATGTAGTAGGAACTCAGTAATTCTTTATTGAATAAATCCCATGATTTAAAACTTAATAATATTCTTTGTATGAAATGTGATGAAAGGATAATGTGCTTGTTTCTCTATTTTACAGTTGTCAAATTTAAAAGTTTTGAGTCACTCCCCCATGTCTGATGCCTCCGTTAATTTTGACTACAAATCACCATCGCCATTTGACTGCAGCACTGATCAGGAAGACAAAATTGAAGATGTTACCGGTCACTCTCTTCCCCAGAAGGACCTTTATACTACTGAAGAGGAAGCTGATACCCTTTTTCCTAGAAAACTGATGTCCCATAATGGGATGGAGGATAGTGGAGGCAGAGGTACTGGAGTAAAGAAGAAACGGAAGAAAAAGGAGCAAGGAGAGCAGGAGGGAGCAGCCAAGGGCAGCAAGGACAGAGAGCCCAAGCCAAAGAGGAAACGAGAGCCGAAGGAGCCAAAAGAACCCAGGAAGGCCAAGGAGCTGAAGAAGGCCAAGGAGCCCAAGGAGCCGAAGCAGAAAGATGGTGTGAAGAAGACTCGGAAGCCCCGGGAGGCCTCAGGTCCCAGGGAGGCCAAGGAGAAGAGGAGTTGTGTGGACTACACAGCCAGGACAAAGTCCAGGAAGGCCAGGTGTGTACTTCCTCCTTGGCCGCTATGGAATTGTGAGCCTTTGGCATCAGCCCTAGCCCCTGGGCCTAACTTTACTGCACTCCGCTGGTCTAGGCTTTCTACCTCACTTATGCTTGGGGCGGGGATGGCCAGATAACCCCTGGCACTAATGGAAGGCACTGTCCCTGGAGGTTGCTGTTCCTAATTTTATTCCTGGAGTTCTACTTCAAAAACACTTGTGTTTTTAGGAAATTCCAAGAAATGCTCACCCTCTTCAGACTCCGAACCATCATTTTTGGTCTATGTACTTAGTGTTTAGCATTTTTTATGTGGTAGCTCATGTCCTACCTCAGATGTGGGCATGCTTTTACATGCCATGTGGGTGTGTTCTTTGTGTCCTATTAACTTTCAACCAAGATTGAACTTCTTTTCTTACCAGCTGATCATGCAATTATTGCCATTCTGTTTGTATTAAAGAGAATTAAAATGTTAAGTTGCATAAGGTATACCAAAAGGGACATCTTGGGTCTGATACAGGGAGGGCAGAGATTTTTAGAATGATGGTTGCATAGAGGCAGAGGGCAGACAGCTGTTAGAGTCAGTGGTGTAGTAGGCTGGCAGGGCCAGGGGTAAACAGCACTCTGCATGCAGGAGGATTGACTTGCCTCCCCAGACTCTGTAAGTTCTGATTGCAAAACCATTTCTCATCTAGTTCTCTCTACTTCAGTGTCTGGCACAATGCCTGACCCTTCCATAGCTGCTCAGGAAATGATGACTAAATGAGGCCAGAGAATTCTAGAGTGATTTGGAGAAATCAGAGGCCTGGGATTGAGCACTGTGCACTGTTTGATATGAGAGAACCCATTAGAAGAGCAACTGCATGCCTTACATAGAAAGTTCGGCATTTGCCATCTTTGTTCAGATATATGAATGTCTTCTTAGAAATCGTTTGTGCATAGCATTGTGTTTAAAATACAAAACAAAAAAATGCATAATCTCTAACTTAAGGAATTTAAGTTCCTGAAGTCTAAATACAGAGGCAAGATGTCTGTTCATCTATCATATTAGACCATACAGTCTTAGAGGTTGATGTGAATGTCAAGAGAACAGAACATAATGAGGCCATTGCACACATCTGTGATAGGTCAGCACTAAAGGAAGTTTTAGAAAGTTCAGGTTTGCTTTGTGACTCATTTACTTTTTATTATTTTTTTTGGCCTGGAACTTGCTATGTAGACCATGCTGGCCTTGATCTCACAGAGATCCGCCTGCCTCCTGAGTACTGGGATTAAAGGCCTGCACCACCACGCCCAGACTTCATTTACTTTTTAGAAGGATAGTTTGTTAAGACCAGGTGGACAATTTCCTAATCCAAGTTAAAATGTTGATTGAAAATACATACTTCCATACAGGATTTCATTTTTATCTAAAAAGAGGCTTGAGGGTGGAGGGATCCTTAGAATATAGTTGGCAGCAAATGGCCATAAAATGCTGTACACCTTGGAAGGCCAAGAGGAGCTGGTAAAATAGGTATTCTGACTAGTGAAACAGTTAGAGACTTTATTTCTCACTTGACTTTGGGAACATACCCTGACTGCCGATATGGGGGAGGGGGGCGATGCTGTAGTAATTTTGGCTTCTGCCAATCATTTTTACTTCTGTGGTGGTTCTTTAGGGTAAAGAAATATTTGAAGGAGGAAAGTTAGACCTGAGCTAGTAGAGTTATGTATTTTAATTTTATAGAGAATAGTAAGAGGTTGTGTTTGAGAATTAGGGTAGCTAGAGTAACTGTCCTACTAAGGGTGTGGCTTGGATATGGAAGGCAGTAGAAAGCCATAGGTATCTGAATGCACCCATCCTCTGGCTCTGATGTTTATAATTTTATTGACTTCTGAAAGGAATTTACATTGACATGAGAAATAAACCAAGGCAATAGTATGTAGACATTATTATAAAGCCTGTTTTAAGAGAACGGGGAATTGTTTCCCTGAAACAAAATTAAGTATCAAATGCAGAGGCAGAGTTGAGTTCCTGACTAATAAAATCCTTACAGCTTTGTTATGTATATACAGCATCAAATTAAAGGAATATAATTTGATCTAATTAGGCTGAATAAAATGAAACACTTAGAGAACTACTTGTACTTTTGAGGGCTGTTCACTTAGAAGAAAGCAGAACTTTCAGCTTTAGACATCTAGGAGACCACCTTTACAGGAGGTTGACAGATGGATAAGAAATCTAGAACACCTTTGACAGGAGGTTGATAGATGGATAAGGGATGGTCATCTCTTTAGAAATGTGGACAAATTACACAGGTTATGTGTCTTTTAAAAATATTTTATTATTTTTATCTTATGTGTATGAGTGTTATGCCTGCATGTTTGTAAGTACACCCGTGTTGTACAGTGCCTGTGGAGGTCAGAAGACGTCAGAGTCCCTGGAACTGGAGTTACGGATGGTTGTTAGCTATTGTGTGGGTTCTAGGAATTAAACCCCAGTCCTCTGCAAGAGCAGTCAGTACACTTAACCACTGAGCCATCTCTCCAGCCCCAGGTTTTCTGTCTTTATTTCAGGGCTATATGCTGTTATCTTTAAATAATTCTTCTCCATAGCCCAGATAGGGTTTTGGACTGTTTAACCTTTGCATCTGTAAAATTATTTTGATTCCTTTAATTAATGATTCCAGTAGTCAGAAGACCCAGTTTTAGTTATAAAAGGATGTCAATTGATTTTTTAAAATGTTAGTAATTACGTCTTAGTGTGTGTGTGTGTGTGTGTGTGTGTGTGTGTGTGTGTGTGTGTGTTCTTTGACTTACCCTTGCAGCTTCACTCAAGTACTAGTTTTTATTTGGGCAGTTACTGATTTAGACCCTGGGTAATACCTGATGATTATACATGATTCACTGAATACTTGGGGTACTTTAGGAGCTCTGCCCCTGAGTACAGACTTCTGACCTTTTCCTCTTTCGATCCTCGCTAGTTACTGCCAGATGGTTTTTCTGAAGCACTGCTGTTACTGTGTTCATGTTGGCAGTCAGTTGTGTTGGTTGTAGATCAGATTCCTTTTTCCTCTTTCTTGATTCTAAATCATTTGGGAAATAGCCAACAGAGATGGACATGCAACAGTCAGCTTTCTTAGTGATAAGTTTAGTCAAAGAACTTCAATTGCCTTCTGGCCAGAGTCAGGCTTCTTGTTACTTCCACAGTTATATTTACCCCCTAACTGCAGGCAGAAGGGGCATAGGGACTGTGGGCTGGGTATACTCCATTTCCGAGGCTTGCCAGTCAGATATGTTCCCAATTAGAGGAATATGTTTTCAGTATTGCACCTTCTTGAAGATTAAGAAATATGGATGCAAGAAAAAAGGATTTTCTCATCAGTTTATACCTGCTTAGAAACGTGTGGTCTTTCCCATTGCCTCCAGAAAACTCAGACTCCTTTCTCCATTGCTCAAATACTTGTGCATCTTACTTCGTCTTGCCTTTATCTCTGGCTAGATTGATCTCTGTAACCCCCGAGCATACTCATTTTTCTTATAGATTGTTCTGCTGTTTCTCCCGACCATAATGCCTTTTGTCCTCCAGTGTCCTGAATCCTTTCCATTCTTTAGGTCTGATGCAAATCACATTTCTTCCATTGAACTTCCCCAGTAGCACTTGCAGCTTCAGTTTTCAGTATAAATTATAGGCTTTAGATCTTGGAAGATTGAAGATCTAATCCAGTTCTGTTGTACTGCAGCTGGAGAAGCAGAGATCCACAGAGAAATAAGTTGTCTGAGCTCATTCCCAATTTGTGCCTCCTGATTCTTTGTCTTATATTTATCTCTGCGACAGACCAGCTCTCAATTGTTAACTTTGTTTTTGGTGTATATGTGACTAATCTTGGAAAAGTTAAGTGCCTGAGATCAGGACCATTGTGCCTGATGTCTTTTATGCCCCCAGGGGCTGATCATCAGAGACATCTGTCAGATTCAAGCATCATATTTTATTTTGTAATATTTATTTTCATTTTATGTGTATGAATTTTGCCTTTATGTATGTAAGTATACCATAGGCATGCAATGCCATGGAGGCCAGAAGAGGGCATCAAATCCTCTGGATCTGAAGTTACAGATGGTTGTCAACTGTTGGTCGTGTTGGTGCTAGAAACTCAACCTGGATCCTCTGTAGGAACAGGAGGTGCTCTTAACTGCTGCCCCACACATAAAATTTTCTCTTTAATTTGATTGTATTCAAGAACAAATGAATAGGATGTTCTCCCTGAAAACGAGATTTATATAAGATATCAACTCATTGTTGATATTTGTTCGTGCTTCTACTAAATACAGGAGTTGTAAAAAGATAAGTGGTGAGGCTAGAGAGATGGCTCAGTGGTTAAGAGCACTGGCTGCTCATCCAGAGGACCCAGGTTCAATTCCCAACATCCTCATGGTGGCTAATAACTATCTGTAACTCTAGTTTCAAGGGATCTCATGCCCTCTTCTGACCTCCATGGGCATCGCACAACACAGGTATGCTTACACATGCAAATAATACACTCATACACATAAAATAAAAAATAATAAATATCAAATTGCTGGGACTGGAGAGATGGCTCAGTGGTTAAGAGCATGTAGTGCTCCTGCAGAGGACCTGGGTTCAGTTCCCAGCACCCACATGCACATACCCACCCCTTCCCCATAAACACAATTTAAAAAATAAATCCTTTGAAAAAAGGATAAAAGATCAGTGACTTATTCAAAACAGAAACATAGGCTTCATTGTCAGGATTTGACTCAGGTTCACATGACTCTAAAACCCTTTTTACCTTCTTGTAATTACAAAAGAAGATCAAGAACAGAAGTGGGAGAGTCTCAGGTCAGAGAAGTTGGTTTTTATTTGCAAGAAATGGCTCCTCTGCAGGATCTCACCTTACATTTTCTTTCAAGGACTAATATGGTCCCAACTCTTTGTTCTACGGTTCCATTTTCTTTGAGAGATAGCAGACAGATAATTGAGCACACCCTCCTAAATAGTGATGGGTGATACCCAGAAAAGTTTCCTTAAAGTTGGCATGAGTTGTAATGAATGTTCAGGGCTCAGGACAACGGTGCACCTACATACATGAAACCATAATGCTCATATAAAAATAAAAATAAATTTAATAAATAAATGAAATTATTAAAATTTCACTTGGTATAACTTTACTTGCTTTTATTATTGCTGTTGTAATACTTTTGTTCCAAAGAGGATTGGCATCACTTCCATAAAAAGATATACACAGATGTATAGGTGTGTTTGTATATAAGATATACAACACTACATGTGACTGTCAAACAAGCAAACGTTGGATCATGTGCAGTCATAAAATTGATAAGGAGTTTGGAGAAATGCTTTGCTCTTTAAAAAGCAGTATGCCCGTTTTTCAGGGAAGCCATGTTTTTAACAATTGAAAAAAAAAATTTCTAAACACTGTGATTCAATATGATGTAAGAGATGATGTAGTAAGTCTGTTCTTAGCAGCAGTGTTTGCATCTAATGCTTCTTTTGCAAAAAGCCAGCTTCCTTCAATAAAGCACAGCCCAGTGAGCCAGGAAGATGAGTCATTTGGTTGTGTATATGTTTTCTGGCCCTCAGTACTGTGGAAGCGAGTCCTGAGAAGTGAGTTGATGTGCAGCTTTTGGATTGTCTGCTCCGGAACAGGAAGCCAGGCATTTGGACTGAACTAGAGGCTGCTCTGGCGTGGGGCTTTGTTGTCAGTCAAAGAGCTTTGAAATTTCCGCATGAGAATGGCTTGTCTTTTTTTGCTCTTGCTCTGTGTGTGGGTGTGGCGTGGTATATGCCTATGTGTGTGTAGGTACACATGCCCATGTGTGCACATGTGGAATCCAGAGCAAGAGGTCATGTGTCTTCCTCTGTTGCTCTGTCTTATGTCTTGAGGCTGTCTCTTACTGAACTGGAAATTTGTGAATTGGGCCAGGCTTGTGTCCAGTGAGCTGCTGAGATCCAGCTTTCTCTGTGCCCCCCCCTTGCTTGCCCCCCCACCCCCATGCTGGAGTTACAAGCACACACAGCCATGTCTGGCTTTTTTTTTTTTTTTAATGTAGGTGCTGGGAATTTAAACTCAGGTCCTGTGCTTGCAGAGCAAGTGCTCTTACCCCTGGCTCCTATATTTTTTCTTGGAAGTCAGGAAATTAGAATGCTGGCCCAAGTGGAGGACTCCTTGGATCTCTCTTCTCAGATTTTGCTATATCTGGGGTAAACTAGAACAGCTTGTTAGAAACCTAGATTCTTTGACCATATCTTAGAAGTGATTTATTAGGTGGAGCTCAGGAATCTTCTAAGCAGTGAGATCACAACTGATTCTTCAACCATCTTTTAAGAAACATAGATCCCAATTTCATCACAGGGGAATGGAGCATATTTAAGTTTGTATATTTAACATGTGCTGAGTATAAAAAGCCAAAAAGAGGAAATGGCGCAGATGGTATTATCAACCCATCTCTGCTTCAGCCTTTCTCCCCATTTGTTTTGATTTGTCAACCCAGAGCAGATTTTTCTCCCACATCCAATAGGCTTAGTAATGTTCAGGAGGAAAGGTTTTGCCTTTCTTCTTTTCCTCGATGCTGGTTGCTTCTAGAAAGCTTTAAATTTGGGTCTTGTGATTAACCAGCCATTGGAGTTGTCTGATTACTAGTTCATCCACTGAGAGCATGGGTGCAAGAAGAGCTGACAGCTGTCTTACTGTATGAAGGCTGATCACTTGTCTTTGTTTTGAGTAGATTCTTGTTTATTGAGGCAGGTTTTAGGCTCAAGAGATTCCGCTGATAAAGTTCTTTCTGTTAAACGACTCTGTGTGTGTGTGTGTGTGTGTGTGTGTGTGTGTGTGTTGCATGCATGCATGCATGCATGCTCCTGTGGCACAACATGTATGTAGAGGTCAGAGGACAACCTCAGGTGTTGTTCCTTGCCTTGCACCTTGTTTGAGCAGGGTCTTTTTATTAGCCCCTGCAAACACCAGACTAACTGCCTTGTGAGCTTGTTGGGGCTCTCCTATCTCCATCTCCCATCTCACTGCAGGAACAAGGGATTACAGATGCACACTACTGCTCCTGTCTACCTGAGGTCTGAGAACTCAAACTCAGGTCCTCACATTTGCATAGCAAATCCTTAACCATTATACTATCTCTCCTCTTTGTTTTTGTTTTTAACCGTTCTAATCATGTATTGGAATAAAGAAGGTCAATATAGAGGTGAATAAAGATTGTATGAATACTGAGTAGAGACCCACCAGGCTTTGTGTTAAGCAGGGAAAGAATCTACATAGTTTCTGATGCTTTGGACAGTTTCCATTGTTGTTGTTTTTTGTTGTTGTTGTTGTTGTTGTTCAAGAGCACCTGGAGTACTTTGTCATCCCCAGGGCTTTCTGAGTTAGGGTCTGGTGCATTATAGACCTTTACCAAATCTGGGAGGAAACAGATACTGAATTTAGTATTTGATAAATGTCTGCTTGTTTATTTTTCCACCATGTTTTTAGTGCCTGCTGTGTTTATAAGCATTTTTATTGAGAATGACTTAATGAAGCAAGGAAGTTGTCACAAAAGTATCATCTGTAGCCCTATCACTGAAAAGCCTTCATGAGCTAGAGAAACAACCTTGCCAGTCAGGCAGAAGTATAAACAAACAGAGGAGCCTGATTCGACTGCATATAAAATAGCAGAAAGGATTTGGAAGATTAGGAGTGTTTCAGTTCTGGTCTAGGAAGTCCCTTGGAAGAGGCTAGTATTAAGCCAGGTATTAAAGGAATTAGAAGATGAGAGAAGACTTAAAGTAAAAAGACCCAAAGACGTTAAACAATTGTTCTTTGGGGGCTTTCTTTTTAGGAGAGTAGACCAAGCATACTTTCATTTCCCTTTCTCACCTCTCATTGGAACAACAGGAAGAACAGAGGGGAGTGCATTCTTCAAAGTGAGAAGTGTTCCTGTCTAGAGACAAGAAAGGCCAGTGCTGTGTTTCCTGCTGGTGCATAAAGGATGTGGAGGGAGTCCTGGCTCCGATCCCATGCAGAGGCTGGATTTGTAGCTGAGGCAGAAGTGCATCTTCCTCAGAGTGGAGCTACCAGCCCTCAGGAATGACTAGAGGTAGTCCAGAAGTGGAGGTGGTGATTAAGAGTTTGATGCATGATTTGTCAGCTCTAGGCCAAAGTCAGGCAACTTCCCTAAAGATATTGAACTGTTTCCCCTGGGGAAGGGGCTAGGGCTTTAAGTAGGGACTGACATCCATAAGAAGGGAGCACAGGGGCCCTAGCTTCTCTGTCCTTTCCTGCCTGTACCATGAAAATGGGGAGAGGGATGGCTACTTCAAAGACCCTGCCCATCGGTATGGAGATCTGAGGCTGTGGAAGAGGCTTAATGTTGCCTCATAGGACAGCCTCACCAGCCACCTGTGTCATCAAGAACTTGTGCAGATTCTAAATTAGCATTCTTAGATTCAAGGAGGTGAATTATATACAAAGTATGAATGATTAGGACTGGGGCGATGACTCAGTCTATAAAGTGTCTTCCATGTAAGCATGATGACCTGACTTCAAATCTCCAGTACCCATGTAGAGTTGGGTATAGTAGCACACATCTGCAACCCTAGCACTGGGTGAGGCAAAGATAGGAGGATCCCCGCAATCAGTGGCCAGCCTGCCTAGGCCAATCACTGAGCTCCAGGTTCCTTGAGAAGTCCTGTCTCAGAGAACAAGGGGGGAAGGAATAGTAGAATACATTGATACCACACACACACACACAAACAACAAAAAAAACCCCAACCTTGAATGGTTTATGAAAAAGAACAGAAACCAATTTATAAAAAATTTAAAAACTGGGCATCATGACCCATACCTTTAATTCTAGCCTTTGGAGAACTGAGGCAGGAGGATCACCAGTTCTGATTTACTAGTAAGACCATGCCTTTAGGGAAGAAAAGTTTCCTAAATTAAAGAATTAAAAAAAAAAAAAATTAAAAAAAAAAAAACATTGAGCACAGGCAGCAGGAGCGTTATATGGGCTCTAAATTCATCAGCGCTCTCATCAGGAGATCAGTAGCCATTGCTTAACGTTGGAGAGTGACTTAAGGCATGGACATGTTAGAGTTAGATTGCTGTCAGTCAGAGCAGTTTGGGAAGTAGAATTTGGCGTATGGAACTGCTTGTACTATTAATTTGAAACCTTTTTAAGCTGTCTGGATTTTATTTTCCCTCCGTGCCTCCTTTCCTCCCTCCCTCCGTCCTTCCTTCTCTCCTTCCCTCTTCCTCCCTTCCTCTGTCCCTCCCTTCCATCCATGTCAGGGCCTCACTATGTTGCCCTGACTGGCCTGGAACCGAAAGAGAGTTTCTACCTCTGCTTCCCATGTGCTGGGATTAAAAATATATGCCACTTTTTCCAGCTTGCTTTTACTGCTTTTAATCTTCAGTAAAGCATACCTTTTTTTTTTTTTTAATTAAAAGAAGCATTTCATTACAACAGCATTAACCTATTAAATAACATTTTTCTGAGCTAGGGTACATCTCTTTCAAAATTGGCTGTACATTTCTATGTTTACAGATGAATTATTACGCTTATATAATCTTTTACTCATTATAAACTCTATAAGACATAAAATTAAATGAGGTTCCAATGATAAACATACCATTTTTATCTTGGAACTTACATGATTTTTTTTTTCATTTTTTACTATAGTGTCACCACCCTATATTGATCTTTGTTTTGATGGTGCAGATGATAACAGCCAATTTGAGAGTCAGTCAATTTGATTCCATTGCCTGCAGCAGACTGCATCTGCACCAAAACAAGTAATTTTTAACAAAATTTATTTTAACAAAATTTCTTATTATATTTTTTTATGTGTATGAATATATTGCCTGCCTACATTAAGTACACTCGTGTCATTCAGTGCCCATGGAGGTCAGAAGAGGGCATTGGATCCCCTGGAACTGGAGTTATGAACAGTTGTTAGCCGCCATGTGAATGCTGGGAATCGAACCTGGGTCCTCTGCAAGAACAGCCACTGTTTCTAATAGCTGAGCCATCTCTGCAGCACTCCAAACAAGTAAATTTTAGGTAGTGTCTTTATTTTCTGTGCCATATCTGTTTTCTGTTTATAGACTAAATTACTGTGGGCATTATATGAAAGTTGAACAAAATGAGCCTTTTAAGGGTAATATCTGTGTTTTAGTAGCATATACCTTGGAAGAGGATCAAAGGCTGATGACAAGCTGGACTGTAACTCTCTTCTGAAGAGTTGTTAATCCACTGGAATGGTGCTCCCAAGCTGAAGTCCTCAGCCTCTGCTAGTCCATGTATGCTGTAATTGGGATTAGGAGCTATTTTTAGCATCTGTGATAGTAACTCATTCTTTCCTGCTAAAGCTGTAATATCCACTTTATAGGGTTTTAATTTTTAAAATGGGATGATCAGTTACTTTGGATTAATGTGTTTTGATAAGATCTTTCAATACCTAGAATCCATGGGCACACTTGTAATGGCACAGTATTTTGACACATATCCGTATCTCACTCAGAGTCAGCAGTCATTTTCCAACACCTAGTTCTCAAACAGACATAGATGCTAGGAGGTGGAGATAAGGTTGGGGACGAAGTATGAGAAAACATGTCTGCCTAGTGCTGTGATACTATGATTCTTCTATTTGGAAAGCCAAGAAATACTTTTTGATACAAACTATAGAAAGCAAAGATCTCCCAAACCTGCTTGGCTCATGAAGCCATGTAGAATACAGATAGGTAGGTTTGGGTCATACTTGATAAGTGTCCTGCCTGTTCGGAATAGTTTATATATTGGCAGTTTCTTGTATGTTTAAATACATAGTAGGTGTGTTCTTAGGGTAGATCCATGTTTTCTTAGAAAATTAAGTTTTAGGGTCTGGAGAGATGGGTCAGCAGTTAAGAACACTGGTGGTTCTTGCAGAAGACCTGGGTTCGAATCCCAGCACCCACATGGCAGCTAACAACTGTCTATAACTCCAGTTCCAGGGGATCTGATAGCCTCTTTTGTCCTCCCTGGGCATTACATGACATGGGCGCACTTACCTATATGCAGGCAATAGACCCATACACCTAAAATAAAAATAAGTAAAATATTAAAATTAAGTTTTACTTTGTTACCAAAAGTAGGTATTTTGACATAAAAAAAAAAAATCACATCTTCCTTTTTTCCTCCTTGTTCTACAAGTTAGTCTTTTCTCACTGAAAACTAGAAAAGGGAAGATTATAGAAGTAAAATTGTTTTGATCAGCCTCCATTTAAACAGGGAGAGTGTTAGGTCCTTGTATTATTCAGAACTCTCTTGATTGCAAGCAACACAGATCCAATTTGAATTAGTTTAAGTTAAAACAGTGATGATTGGGGGTGTACTGGCTTACAGAATCAGAATCAGAAGGTTTAAGTGGGAATTTTAAGGCTCTTTGTCTCCAACCCCCTCTGGTCATCTCTGGTTCCTTCCTTTGTAAATGCCTTCTTTTCACAACTGGAATCACGGCTGCCATATTATCACCTAGGAGAAAAGACGTTAGTTTTCCCTACCCACTCCCATCCAAAATTATTTTTGTTTTTTTAAGAGATTATTTTACCCTTTGTGTGTGTACGTGTGTGTGTGTGTGTGTGTGTGTGTGTGTGTGTGTGTGTGTGTATGAGTGGTCACAGTCCTGTGAAAGAACAGTGAAGGACCGACCCCCTAACTGTCCTGGCTTGTCATCTCTTGACCAATCATTGTGATAATCGAGTAGGGCACCATAGCCTAGCCTGAGATGAATCTTTTCTTGGGGACTAGTATGGAGGGAAAAAGAAGAAAAATAATAGCTATCTGTCTGTCTGTCTATATGTCTATCTATCTATCATCTATCCTCTATCTATCTATGCAGAGCATGGTATCCACTTCAGCAATATAATAGGTATATATATATTTTAAAAGTTATTTTGGAGGCTATCCAGATGTCTCAGCAGGAAAGGTGCTTGCTACCAAGCCTGACGTCCTGAGTTAGATCCCCAGCCCACATCGTAGAAGGAAAGAACCATCTCCCACAAGTTGTTCTCCAACCTCCATACTCAGACCTTGGTACACGTAACACACACACACACACACACACACACACACACACACACGCCCCCTACAATAAATGTAATAATCTTTTAAAGTTATTATTGGGTTGGGGAGATGGCTCAGTAGGTATGCACTTGGCTGTGCAAGCATCAGGACTGAGTTCAAATCCCCATCACCCATGTGAAAGCTGGGCATGGTTGCCTGTGTCTGGTATCCCACAGTTAGGGGGTGGAGACAGGTGGATCCTGGGAGTTCACTGAACAGCCAGCCTAACCAAAATGGTGAGCTTCATAGTCCATGAAAAGCCGTGTCTCAAGGGAATAAGACAGAGTGCTAGAGGAAGACACCTGATGTCCTGTTCTGTATAATCAAAGGCCCAACATACATTTTCACATGCACACATACACTACAAACATACAACACACAGAAGCTATTTTTTTTTACATTTTTGTTATTTTTATTTTATGTGTATGTGTGTATTGCCTGCATGTAGGTAAGTGCACCCGTGTCATGCAATGTCAGAAGAGGCTGTCGGATCCCCTGGGACTAGAGTTACAGACAGTTGTTAGCTGCCATGTGGGTGCTGGGATTCAAACCCGGATCTTTTGCAAGAAAAACCAGTGTTCTTAACAGCTGAGCCATCTCTCTAGCCCCCACAGAAGCTATTTTTTAAAACGTACATATGTTTATATAAAATAATTTTCTCTGATACATACTTTGCGTGTGTGTGTGTGTGTATGTGTGTATGCCCTCACACACATTTTTGAGCTGTTTTTGAGGATTGCATGCATGATGCCTTTTTGTCCCTAAGTACTCCACTATACTGGCTGCTCTTGCAGAGGACCCGGGTTTGGTTCCCAGGACCCACATAGCGGATAACAGCTGTCTGTAACTCCAGTTCTAAGGGATCTGACACCCTCTTCTGATCTCTGCAGGCACTGTGCAGCACACCTATACTTAAATATATTCAGGTAATACACTCATATACATAAAATAAAAATATTTTTGTAAATGAGTGTATAAACGCAAACACTGTCCATTCATCTGTGGGGTTGAGATGTTTTTTCTCCTTGTAATAGTGTTATCATTATTCATTAGAAACACTTGAATTCATTTATTTTATTTTTAACATGTATAACTTTAACATATTGTAAAACATCAAGTCTGTGTACAAAAGTATGCTCAGAGAACTGCCACTTCTTCCATTACTCCCCCACATTTCTCAGGATGGCAAATGTGTATATTCTTTTTTTTCTATTTTATCCTTACACAAAAGGATGCTGTTTTGTACTTTGTTTGTTTGTTTTTTATTTAATATATCTTAGAAATCATTCCATTATCAGTTTATAGAACACTTAATTGTTTTTATTGCTGCAGAGTACCATAATTTGGTCAATCAACTTTTATGTAGCCATTTAGGTAACTTTCATTATTTTGCAGTTACCAAATAACCTGATATGTATTTCCATATTCTTGAAGGTATTATTGAGTAAATTTCTGTGAGTAGAATACTGAGTCAAAGGATATATGTATGTGCATGTGGTTTTTTTTTTACCCCCTTTTGATAATTTCGTATATGTATATGATGTATTCACCTCCCACTTTTCCAACTCCTCCCAGACTCCCTCCCAAACCCCCTCACAGCTTCACGCCCCTCCTTTAATCCACTGACCTCCAATTAATGCTGCCCATATATGTAGGGCCGTCCACTGAACGATCAACTGCCAGTAGCTCCTCAGATAGGGGTGGGGAGCCTTGCAAGCCCCTCCCCTGGCCATGCTGGAATACCAGCCGCTTGTTCTTGTGTAGGTGCTCTAGTTTCATCTCTGTTGCTGTAACAGATACCTCTGACCAAAAGCAACTTAGGGGAGGAAAGGGTTTATTTTGGCTTATAATTTCAGATCACAGTGCATCCGTGAGGGAAGTTAAGGCAGAAGCTTGGTGAGAACTTGAAGGCGGGTGTGTTCACTATTCCACACAGCATTATTTCTGACCAAGGAACTCACTTCACAGGCAGAGAAGTAGAGCAAGCACCCTGCTAGGCTGTCAGGTTGACAGATGAAGCTAACCAGAATTGCTCAGCTTCTGTGAGTCCATGAGTGTGCAGTCCTGTCATGTGAAGAAGACAAAGAGTGCAGCAGTCCTTCCCAGCCTCTGGGTCTTACAGTCCTCCCACCCTATTCTGTGATGTTCCTTGCACTTTGGGGAGAAAGTGGTATGATACAGATACTCCATACTACGGTCACTTATTGTCTCTACATTGACCATTGTGAATCTGCATGAACCAACATGTACTGCAAAAAAAGCTTCTCTGATGAGGGTTAGAGCTGCACTAATCTCTTGATAAGGATAGGTATTTAGAATGCAGTTTGATACTATATCTATTTAGCAAATAACAATGTACGTTTTCCCCCAGGCTTATGACCTTCCTGGCCTTGGGTTCTTGACCATGTTAGCAGATTCCGCCTGTAGAATGAGTCTTAAGTCTAATTAGAAAGCTGTTGGTTATTCCCAAAGTGTTCATGCCACTATTACATTACTGGGCATAGCTTGCCAAACTGATTGCTATTATAGCTTGCAGTGTTCACAGCTGGGTACCACTGTTGATGACTTTTCTCCCTCAGCAGCCTCCACAGCACCTGATGGTACTGTGAAAACTAGCCAGCAGGGAAGAAGCTTCCTAGCTTTCCAACTTGATTTCTCCATATCCTGTAACTAAAACGTATAGCGGCTTAGCAATAGGGGGTTACCATCAAGGTTTGGTGGGCAACCAAGAGCAGTGGCAATAGGCTGCATTGTTTGTGGGGGGATGTTTCTGGGCCTGTCTTGACCAGTAACTCAAATCAAAGGTCCTCCTACCTTCCCATCTCTTTCTCCTCTTAATTGATTCCCTCATTAGTCCCCCTTTATACTGCCTGTGTTCTATCCTTTTCCCTTAAAATCCCTCCACCTCTCCATTGTCTGCTTTCTAGTTTCCTAACTTCCACAATGTCTCCAGTTTAAACACAGCAAAAGAGTCAAAGCTAGGATCCACATGTAAGTGAGACCATAATGGTGTTTGTCTTTTGGCGCCTGGATGGCTTCACTAAGTATGATTTTTTTTTTTCTCCCCCAGTTCCATCCATTTACCTGCAGATTTCATTTCATTTTTCTTTCCAGCTGAGTAAAACTGTTGTGTATATGTATTGCATTTTCATAATCCACTCATCAGTTGATGAACATCAGGCTGTTTCCATTTTCTAGGCAGCAGTGAGCCTGGATGAGCAAGTATCTCTAGTGAAATATGGAGGCCTTGGGGGTCTGCCCAGGAGTGGTGTAGCTGGGTATTATGGTGGGTCTTTTTCCAGCTTTCTAAAATATGGAAAGTTTCATATTTGTCTTCCTTGTACAAGGGTCATGCTAATCTTCCCTGTTTCATTCCAGTTTTAGAACATGTGCTAAAGCAAGCACTGTGTGTTATTTTGTTAACTTTTGTTAGTTACTTTTTTTTTTTTTTTTGTCTTTTTGAGACAGGGTCTCCCTGTAGCCCCAGCTGTCCTGGAACTCACTATGTAGACCAGGCTGTCCTTGAACTCACAGAGATCCCGCCTGCCTACTATTTTTAAGGAATGTGGAACTTCCGTGAGTTCACAAATATTCATAGACCAGATCCATCTAGAGATAATAGAAGTTTAGAAATGATTTAGAATTGTTTCTGTCTAATAGAACTCTAAAGCCTTGGGGTTTAAAAACACTCCAGAGAGAAGAAGAGTACATTTTATCAAGCATCATCCTAGAAGATAGAATTCAGGATATATTTCTTAATGTCCTATTTTCAAATCCCATTTATAAGCTTACAAGGAATCTTTTCTTCCTGATGTTTGTCTTTATCAGAAGAGCTCCAGGAAGAATTTTTGGAACTCAAAATTGATTCTCTTGCCAAAGGTAACCTCCAGAAAGTCACTTTGAAGACTCTCCAGGTAGAGTACCTTCTTATTTACCTCAGTAACGTGCACAAGTTCAGCAGACATTTTCTAGTTTGCTGAGGTATTCTCCCCACCTCACCAGCCCCCAGCCTCTGGCTAAGAAAATCTAGAGGTGTCCAGGCTTGACTTTGGAAGTCCATCACCTTGGTTTCTCCTTATTTTCATCACTTAGTGTATTTCCAAAAATGCACTCATATATCTCACAGTAAAATATCTTATTTTGAAGAGTTCTTTCTATTCCTTAATTATGATTTGAACTTGGTTTAGCTGTTAGTATAATTTCGCACAGTAAAGTATGTTTTTAGCATGAATATATTTAAATATATGTATAATTTGTAAATATAAATATTTTAAAATGAAGCATAAACATCTAGACAGGGCTTTCTAATATAATGAAGTTGCATTTAATAGATGAAATTAATTTCATATGTGAGATGAAAGGTTGGCAGTTTTACAGACGATTCAATGGCCCTCTCGAGTGTGTGATTATGAAGGTGATTTTGAAGTGTCATCAGCTTTCTTTAAAGTTGTGTCAAAGAATTAAGCATAAGACCTCTTTATTACAAGAGCCATAAAATCATCAATAACTATGGATTTGTGGGTTGTTTCTATAATAAATACCAGAATGTTTTTCGTTGATTCTTTTGGTTATTGAGATTCTGGCAACACTAAAGGAGACTTGAATTTTTTAACATTTATCCAAAGGAATAAAATTGAGTCAATAAACATGTGGTCTGAAAAAGTAGCCCCCTGTGACTGAGGTCACCTGAGTGTCTGTTCTCACCCAAAGCTGGCTAGAGGGTCTTTGCTGCTTTCATAGGTCCATCTGGAATATTTGGATTGTTGCCATGGTTCTTTCAGCAAGTCACAGACTTACACATAAGTAATTTCACCAGTGAAAATAGTTGTTAAATGATTTTTTTTAATTTTAGATTTATTTATTTTTATGTTAGTTGTATGAGTGTTTGTGTGTGTGTATGTGTACCACATGAGGGTGGAACTGGAGTTACAGATGCTTGTGAGGTACCATGTGGATACTGGGAACTGAACCTGGGTCCTCTGCAAGAGCTTTTTAACTGCTGAACTATCTCTCTCGCCCCATCTATACAATTTTTTAGTGAGAAGCTATGTAACCTGAGATGAGAATTCTCTGAAAATTTATCATCTTAAAAATGGGGAAGTAGGGCTGGAGAGATGGCTCAGCGGTTAAGGGCACTGACTGCTCTTATAGAGGACCCAGGTTCGATTCCCAGCACCCATGTGGTGGCTACAAACCATCCTTAACTCCAGTTCCAGGGGAATCCGAAACCCACTTCTGACCTCCACGGCATTACATGACTCATACAGATAAAATAAAAAAATAATATTTTTTTTTAAATGGGGAAGTAGAGTTGGGCATGGTTTATATACTTTTAAGCCTAGCACTGAGAAGATAGAGGCAGGTGAGAACTTCTGAGTTCAGGGCCAGTCTGGACCACATAGGAAGTTCTAGGCCAGCTAGGGCTGCATAGTAAGACCCTGTCTCAAAAAAAAGAGAAAAAATGGGAGAATTTTTGCCTCCACCCCACCCATTTAAAAGCATAAATCCCTTGTTAAAATCAGTAGTCTGCTAAAATGGAGGCACTCCTTGAGTTTTACTTCCTCTGTTCAGTGTGAACTTTCCCAGTAGGTAGACAGACCAGACTTTAGCGGAGTACTTCAGAAATTGACTAGATTTGCACTGGTCTAGTTGTGGGGTCTAGTGAAAGGTATTCAAGACTAACTCAGTGGCCAGCATACTGAACCTGCCTTTTGTAAGCAGGCCGTCCAGTCCTTCCTGTTTCTACACACCTACCTCTCCCTCAGCTAATACTCTTGATGGGAAGCACTGGTAATAGGGACTCTTTTCTTTGTCCTGCACATTCTGTCATTTGCTGAGACTTACTGCTCCCACTCCTTCAGGGCCTTTTAAACCACTATTAGCCTTGAGCCCCCATTGGTGGTATTGAGCACAGTCTTACATACTCTCACCTGGATTTGCTGTCATTTCCCATTTCCCACAGGGCAAAGTCAGCTTCATGGTCCCTTAGTTTTTCCTTCTACCTCTGTCATGCACTATTTCTGTGCATTTGGCCCTGTCACCCAGCTGTACAGCTGATAGCTCTACAGCTGTCAGTTACCCATGAATGCGATGGTGATTCTCCAGGAATGTACAAACTCAGCCTGGCTTTAGACACTTACCTTTTTCCTAGCCCCGTTACTTAAGAAATTTCACTTAACCTCAGTGTGCCTTAGATGCTTCATGAAAAAAATGGGAATAAATTGCTCTCTGCCTAATGGCACTGTGAGACATAAAGGAGATAATCCCTGTAGAGGGCTTAGAACAGTGCCTTCAGGTACTGTCCTATGAGTCAAGTTGCAGTCATTATTGTTAATTGCTGTTATGTCTGTCTGAATTCTATGTATATCTTTGTTGCAGTGAATTTTCCCGTTTCCCCTACCACAAATAGTCTTATCCATCCGTTAATCATCTATCTGTCCATCCTTAAAATTTTTAAAGACTTGCTTAAATGTGAATTGAATACCTATTATGTATAAGGAGTCAAACTACTCAGGAATACACAACCTGAACAAGTCCTCTAGGAAGGATAACAGATCAGAGAAGTATAAAATACCATTTAGCAAATGTTAATTGAGCCATCTGCAGAAGATCTAGGTACTATATGAAGTACATGAGTTCTAGGCTTGGCATCATGATTAAGTACTAACTTTGGTGAAAGAACAGAGTTTCTGTACTAGAAGTAGAATACAGTTGTGGTATTTGGCAACTGTAAGAAGTAGGAAGATCAGGGTCATGATAGGTCCTTGTAGGATAAATAGACTACCCACTCTGAGAACACATCCACGTACTGCCATGGGCTGTGATTATAGGACTTTTATATCTGAAGTTTTCAAGGATGAGGGCAGTGATTGTCCCTAGTGCTCATCCTGGGCCTTCTGCATAGACCATGTTCAAAGCAGAGGATGTCAGATTAAGGAGCTTTCTCTTCCCAAGTAACCTAAAGGGATATTGTGATTTGATGATTCTTAGTATCTGTGAAGGAATAAAACTTCCTTGTGAAGATACTGGTTTAAATTGAAAGTAAGGTTTTTATAGAGAAATTCTTACTCTTTCTTACTACATTAATGGTAGTCATTACAAGACTATAAGAAAGTGAATTCTGCCTTAATACATGCAGATGTTTTTTCCCATGTTTCTGTACATTTCTGGGAAGAAACTCATAGGGATTTTCCATTATAGTCTGCCTTCCTAGAAGGTACTAGAATTCCAGGATATGATTTTATAACTTGAACCGTATGAAAAATTTTTGTTTTCAAAGCTGACCAAGAGTTTTAATTCTGAATTTCTTGTAGCAAGGAACAAGGACCAACCCCAGTGGAGAGAAAGAAGAAAGGAAAAAGGAAAAATGAAACCACAGTGGAGAGTTTAGAGCTGGATCAGGGTCTGCCGAACCCATCCCTGCGGAATCCTGAGGAGTCCACTGAGTCTGCAGACAGCCAGGTACAGCTGCAACTGGGGATTTGCTGGATGTTATGATGCCAGACAGGTCTTGACACTTCTCCTGGTGTTCTTCAGTGCCTATCTCCAGCCTACTACCTTTACATACAGACCTAACTAGGCTTTACTGTCCTGGTGGGTGAGCTCATAGATCACACACAGACTGTTTCCTAAGGGTGATGATTACACTAATAATCTCCCAGAATTTTAGTGTTTGCTGTCTTATAAAGCAGCGTATCAGTTTGTGGAACAGGCTGATGTGGAAAATGAAGCTAGAAGTCAAGCTAGGTGAGGCTCGGGGTCCTGTTTTGCTACATAGAAGTCACGCTTAGAAAGTCAGGACTGGGATTTTGCTTGGTCTTGTTTGGCTGGTTGTATTTAAGTAAATGAAGACATGCTACCCAGTGACTTCCCTGAAGTGATTCTGCTGCTTGGGAACCATGACAAGTAGAGATGGGACACAGGCTTAAGTTGGAGGACATCAGTGCACTGTTTTGTTGCAAGTTTGATTAAAGAGGAGTCCTTAGGTAGTAGCTTGCCATTTTGTCACAGTTGCGTTACAAGATTCTCAGAGGCTAAGTCCCAGTAAAATTGACTTTTATTAATTTTTCAAACAACATTTTTAGAAGTTAGTTGTTACATAGGGTGAATTTGAGCAAAATAAATAAAAACTCCTATGGTATGAGAAAATCTGAATGGTTCTCAAAGATACCTGTTCTAGAAAGGAAGAAAAACATCACTACCATTGATGAATGGCACATCTCCCTGGACTCTGAGGCCATACTCCTAGTAGGTCAGGCAGGGCTCTGAGGCCACACTGCTAGCCATTCAGGCAGTTTGGAGATTTGGTCATTCTGTTTCACTAAGCTAGATCCTATTCTGTGTGAATTTGGTTCTTATGAGACTGGTATTTAAGGAATATTCATTCCATTTCGAAGTTGAGAAAACCCTGCATGGCCTATCAGTAAGTGTAGTTGATGGTATTCATGTGAAAGTTTTGCCTTTGACTCACAGACTGCTCTGATACATGTGCTTGTTCTACAGAAACGGCGCTCAGGACGTCAAGTGAAGCGCAGAAAATACAACGAAGATCTGGACCGAAGTTGAGAAAACCCTGCATGGCCTATCAGTAAGTGTAGTTGATGGTATTCATGTGAAAGTTTTGCCTTTGACTCACAGACTGCTCTGATACATGTGCTTGTTCTACAGAAACGGCGCTCAGGACGTCAAGTGAAGCGCAGAAAATACAACGAAGATCTGGACTTCAAAGTGGTGGATGATGATGGGGAAACAATTGCTGTTCTTGGAGCTGGCCGAACATCAGCACTCTCGGCTTCTACCCTGGCCTGGCAGGCAGAGGTACAACTTTTGTGACCTTGGCTCAAAAGTCATCCTGACCAACTTGAAAAAGTTGTTCTGTGGCTCTTCCCTGAAGCCTGTTAGATCACTTCTGTCGATAACCTTTAAATGGCTTCCTACTGCACTTAGAATAAAATTCAGAGTCCTTATTATGCTCAACATCACCCTCATGGTTATATGTTTACCCTCTTTTACCAAATTGACATTTAAATTTTTATTTATTTTTATTTTATGTGTATGCATGTTTTGCCCCCATGTAAGGAAGTGCACCCATGTGTGCAGTGCTCATGGAGGTCAGAAGAGGGCAACAGATCCCTTAGAACTTGAATTACAAACTGTTGTTAGCCAACATGTGGGTGCTGGGTTTTTGCGTGCCTGAATTTGCATGGGACTTGTGTATGCTGACATAATTGCCATAGAATCATATGAGCAGGTTCCCAGGAGCTTGTAGGACTCTGTTTCCATATGGTAATTCACCTCCTCCCTGGCTCTTACAGTCTTTCCACCCCCTCTTCTCTAATGGTTCCTGATCCCTGGGTGGTTGAAGTTTAATATAGAGGTCTTGTCCAAGGACCAGCATTCTATAGACTCTGAATCTCTACACTTTGGCCATTTGTGACCTTTTGTGTTTCTGACCCTCTGTTGCATGAAGGAGCTTCATTAATGAGAACTGAGCAATTCATTAGTGTCCTCTTCTTCACCCCTGTTATATATGTTTCATAAGCTTTAGGTGTAGAAGTTGCATTGCAGATGTGTCACTTAGGCCTGGGCAATTCATAGGCAATATCTGTGTGTGACCAGTTGTGGTACTTGGTAATAATCTCCAACTGGTGCAAAATAAGCTTCTTTGATGAGTGGTGACTGGGATATTTATCTGCAAATATAAGGTTACATAATTTGCACATAGTAAGAAACTACATTAATCTAGGGATGTGACACTCTTGGGGTTTTCTCTGAGATCTGTTACCACTCGGAGCCATGTGTATTTGGTTATGTTTACAGTACCACACTTGAGTTTCCTCCCATTGAGTGGGCTTTTAGTCCAATTAGGTAGCTGTTGATTGCCCCCAAGAAAAAAATCCCACTACTGCACCAATGTTGTATGCTGTGCCAGCCATGGATGTGATTATTTGGTCTTGAAGCTGGTGTTGAATCATCGATTTCTGTTTTCCCTTGGCACCTTCATAGTGCTCTCCAAAGTTTCATGAGATTTAGCCTTCAGAAGTGGCTTCAAGTCAGCTCCAGCATTTTTTTTTTTTTTTTTTTTTTTTTTTTTTTTTTTGGTCTTTTTGAGACAGGGTCTCCCTGTAGCCCCAGCTGTCCTGAAACTCACTATGTAGACCAGGCTGGCTTGAACTCACAGAGATCCTCCTGCCTCTGGCTCCTGAGTGCTGGGATTAAAGGCGTGCACCACCAGCCCGGCCAGTTCCAGCTTTATTGCTCTAAATCCTGTGTCCAAAGTATGTTCTATCTTCAGTAGTAGGGTCTTACTTTCAAGTTCTGGGAGGCAATCAAGGACTATGGCAATACCTGTGTAATTTTGGGAGTGTTTTGGACCACCCTGCCCAACAACTCAAAGGAAGGTTTCTCCTGTCTGGTACTGTTTCTTGTTATGTAGCCTTTAACTATACACATGGACTCATGTAGAGATGGTGTATGTGTAATTTGTCATTAGGCTGTTAGACTAATATGATTCCCTCTGGTTTTTCAAAACTAGCTAGGCATTATTTATCTCTCTCCTCTCTCTCCCCCTAACCCTTTCGCCATGGTTTCCCCATTTAAAGTGTCCCCATTTTCCCCATTTCTCCCTTGATAATACCAGTCTCCTATAGTTCTCTCTTGAGCTCATTTCCCTTTATCCCCAAGGTTCCTTGTATAACCCTCCCTCCTCACCTTCCATTTAAAAGTAGCCCCATTTTTACCCATTTCTCCATTAGAAACATCTATCTCCTACTGTTCTCTCTCAGATTATTTCTTACCCTTTACCTCTCTGGTTTGTTTTCGTTATTCTGGTTCCTGTAGTTACATCTGGATATATGCTTACATATAAAGATTTGGTGCTAGGAGGGAGAACACGTTTGTTTTTCTGAGTCTGTGTTGCTTCACTTAGTATAACAGTTTCTAGTTCCATTCATTTACCTGCAAATTTCATGATTTTGTCCTTCTTTACCGCTGAGTAGAACTCCATTGTGTAAATGTAACACATTTTCACTATCTACTTGTCAGTTGAGGGGCATTTAGGTTGCTTCCATCTCTTAGCTATTGTGAAAAGAGCAGCAACAAACATGGATGTACAAGTGTTTCTCCAATAAGATGAGTCCTTTGGGTATATGCGAAGGAGTCAAATGACAAGTTCATTTTTAGTTCTTTATAAGATTTCCACACTGCTTTCCATAGGGGTTGCATGAGTTTACATTCCCACCAGCAGTAGATGAGTGTTCTCCTTTCCACATCCTCTCCAGCATTTGGTATCATTTGTTCTCCTGATCTTAGCCAGTCTGACTGGGGTGAGATGCAATCTTAAAGTGGTCTTAGTTTGCATTTCCCTGATTACTAGTGAAGTTGAACCTTTTAAGATGTTTCATCTTTATTTCTTCTTCTGAGAACTCTCTGTTCATATCCATCTTTTAATTAGATTACTTGCTTTCTTTATATATTCTTTTTCTTGCATTCTTTATATATTCTGGAAGTTAAACCTCTTGTCAGATGTGTTGCTAGTGAAGATTTTCTCCCACTCTGTGAGTTTAATGAAACTAGACCCTTATCTTTCACCTTGCACAAAAGTCAACTCCACATGGATCAAAGACCTCAGTGTAAAGCCTGAAACTCTGAAACTATTAGAAGAAAACATTGGCAATAACCTACAAGGTATAGATGTAGGAAAAGACTTTCTAAACTAGACATAAGTTGTCCGGAATTAAGGTCAAGAATCAACAAGTGGGACCTCATTAAACTAAAAAGCTTCTGTACAGCAAAAGAAACAACCACTTTGTAATTTTTAAAAAGCATTTTTGATTCGAGTATTTTATACAATGTACTTTGATCCATTCAGACCCCCCTTCCCTATCTCTACCTTCACCTTAACATGCAGAGAATGAGAGACTGCAGAGTGCTTACCCCTAAATGGGACACCTATATGACACCCTCTCTTCACAGTTTGCATATTTTTTTTTTTTTTTGAAATCTATCTCTGTTTTTTCTTTAAATCATTGGAATCAAAAGTTCTTGGTTGGTGTAGTAGCTCACTTCTATAATCCCAGCACTCAGGAGGCTGAGGCAGGAAGATCACCATCAGTTTGAGGTCAGCAGGTCTACCTGAGTACCAGGCCAGTCTGGGCTGTATACAGGGAGACTTAGTCTCAAAAAAAGACCTGGCACACATGCACACACACAATAAATTAATTAAGTAAATAAATCTTTTAAAAAGTAAATGCCTTCTACATGGTAAATACTTGTCAAGAAAATGGCATCAGCGTCTGGAGAGTTGGCCCTATGGTTAAGAGTACTGGCTGCTCTTGCAGAGGACTAGATTCAGTTCCCAGAACCCACATGGCAACAGCTAACAACTGTCCATAACTCCAGTTCCAGGAGAATCTGACGCCCTCTTCTTACTTCCACGGGCATTGCATGTGACATGAATGTACTTACATACATGCAGGCAATACACTTACACACATAAAATAATAAAATATTTTTAATAAAAAAATTAAAAGAAAATGAAATCAAATGAACTAGTAAGTATAATTGGAACTTTGGTTGGACAGATGTATATTCTGAGTCTGCTGAAAGGCCAGGATCTGAGACATAAGTATGAGTATCAAGGTTTGGTTTTTTTCTTCCACAGAGCTTTGTCTAGTAGAAATGACACATGGCTTTGCCAGTACTGTGATCAGTGTAGCCCTAGAAGTATGTGCTAGGTATAGTGACCACACAGAAGCAAGAGTGGACAAGGGTTCATTCAGGAAGGTTATGACCTTGAGGGCCATTTTCTGAACTGCCATAGGTTATGATATGACCAGTGGAGGTAAGTGTGGCTAGATGCTGAAATGTACTTTCTAGAGTGATGGTTCATGAGGGCTGAGAGGAAGAGCCACACCATATAGAGCCTTCATCTCAGCTGTTTGGTCTATATTGTGGATTGAATGAGAAGTAGAAAGCATCCAGGATTAAAGCAGAATGACCTCATTTGCATTTAGTAGTTCCTGTTGGCAGCAGTGTCGAGGGGACTGATGGCATTGGGTCTTGATACAGACACATAAGGAAAGAAAGGATGAAATGTTGAAGAAGCAGCCATCCCTGCTGAGTAGCTTCTGAAGAAATGAAATGAAGGGCAAATGCAAATCAGGCAGTGTGTGGGGGAGGGGCATCAGATTGTGTGTGAGAAGGGGCAGCAGGCTGTGTGGAGTGGGGCATCAGGCTATGGGGGGAGGGCCATCAGGCTGTGTGGAAAGGGGCATCAGGCTATGGGGGGAGGGCCATCAGGCTGTGTGGAGGAGGGGTATCAGGCTATGGGGGGAGGGCATCAGGCTGTCACTTATTCTGGAGCACCGTTGTTGACTTGGCAGAACCTACTCTTTGTGAGGAACAGCAGCGCAGATACCTGTCCTTCCCAGGCACCAGTGTGCCTCACAGTCACCTTCCCTCCAGCTGGAAGCATTTTCATGTGGTTTCACTTCTTCTTTCACTCAGTCTTTGCAGGGAAAATAGCAAGGAGTGGATACTTGCAGTCCTACTTTAACAGTTTAAGAAACTGAGGCACAGAATGATCCAGGTCAGAGTTAGATAGTAGTGATTAATTAAAGACCTACACATGAGTTGATTTCATTCTTCTGCTAAGGATTGCCAACTAGTAAATAAGATATTTAATAGGAATAATATTTGATGTGTTTATCATTGTAGTTAAAAATAGCTCTTGTAATACTGCATGGGGTGATAGGAATGTGTTGCTTTATAATGAGTTTTCCTTGGGGATTTTATGATTGATTTGGTAGTTAAAACATTATAAGGAGGCCAGGCATGGTGGTGCAAGCCTTAATCCCAGCACTCGGGAGGCAGAGGCAGGTGGATCTCTGTGAGTTAAGGCCAGCCTGGTCCACATAGTGATTTCCAGGACAGCTGGGGCTACAGGGAGACCCTGTCTCAAAAAGACCAAAAAAAAAAAAATTATAAGGGATTTTATTTTCTACCAGTAGCCATTTAGCCTGAGCCATTTTCCAGATTTCAGATGTGGTTGTGGTGTCTCCCCTGCTACCTGAAGGCAATAGTAGCTTATCTGACAAGTGACTCAAGAAATTTGGTAAAGGCTTTTTCCCCCTCTAAGTATATGGTAAGGAGGGTTTTGTATGGAGAAACAGAAGTAGAATTTGAACTTGCATTCATTCTTTTCCCAGAACTTTACCATATTTAAACAAGAAAAAGGCCCAGCATGTACTTTCAACTTTGATGTTCAGAGAGGCAGTCATGGATGTATGGTCTAAAGTCTAAGGCCTGGACTACCATGCATGGGTCTTGGAAGGTCATCTTATTGAGAGCTTTTCAAAGTTAGCCCTAGTTGCTACAAAACTAAAGCAGGTCCTTTTGCATTTGTTTTTACATATGGAGTTCTTGGTGAGATTTGAACCTATTTCCCAGGCTAACACAAAGTTCCAAAGCAGGGATCCTCTCTAGAATGCTGGGCAATCCTCAAGGCATCTGGTGGCATAGCAAATCATTTAGGAGGATGAGACCTCTTCCTCCACTAAGGCCCTTTGGTTGGTATCTGTCTAACTGGCTTTCTCTAACTTGAGGCAGAAGAGGGAATGATGTTAGCACCAAGGCCCCCTGCTACATCTCTGAAAGTCTGTATGATATCTCGCCAGCCTCTCAAACTGATTCTGTGGCAGCTGGTCCCAGTCTCATCAGATTGTATCACCAGATTTAGTCTCCTAGTGGTGAATTGCTGAAAAAGTCTTCACACATTGATTGATGCATTCTATCTCAAGACTAGTCTGCTATCACAGCCCTGCTTTCGAATTCAGAGGGCAGTTCTTGATATGTGTATGGATGTTCAGGCTAGAAAGCCTTTGCATCCTGACTGACTCACCTAAGTTGTTTCCCACTGAAGAACATTCCTTGCTTTCCCCAGAACCCAGAGACACTCTAAACAAAGAACTTTTTAGATGAAGCCTCCCTTATGGCATTTTCCGTCTTCTTTTTTGAGGGAGGGCAGGGTAAGACAAGGCATCCCTAGTCCCTGCCTGCCTGGAAGGCACTATGTAGACCAGGCCTGGTGTCCATCTTCTATTTTATAACATTACTTTTGTACTTACAAAGTTAGGAGTCAACACTGGGGCCCTTAAATCGCTCACAGCTTGTGATGGGTCTTCATTGCCCCTGCTTTACTGTTTTGACTGATGTCTTGATTGGCTCCTTAATCAAATTGTAAACTGAAAAACAGACCCTCAGTTTTTAGTTTTTCATAATTTTCACTTTAGCATAGGTAGAACTTTATTTTAGGTGGTTGCTGACAAAGACGTGCATTATTTTATGTGTGTGTATATATATATGTATATACATTGAATAAATGAATATGTTCAAATTCATTGTGTAAACAGATTTTAACTCCTTGATTAAAGACAAGAATGATTATTTTCTGTTTTCCTGGGCTTTTGCTTTCTCCGATTCTTGTTACCACATTGTTTTCCCCATCAGTCCTCAAATACTTCTCACTTTAAGCAGTGCCTTAGGCCTTCATCCAGGAAGCCTTCTCTAAGGTTCTTGCTGCTGTGTGGTGTTGCTGTGCCTGTGTATCTTCTTAGTGGGTTCCATGCCGTGGCCTCAGCTGAACCTTTTACTGTTAGGCTCTTACCCACTCAGCCAGGGTCGATGGGTTTCCCATCTTCTCATTTCTTCATTAGCTACCAATTCCCACACTGTTGTTTCCTGGTTGTGTGTCCTCTGGTTTCTGCTGGCCACCCTCTGTCCTAAGGCTAGTGTTGGACTCACTGCAGCACTGCCTTTCTTAATTCCCTGCTGCAGGTGCCTATCCTTCCTAATCTGGTACCAGACTGATTTCCTCAAAATACTAGGTGGAATTACTGGTGTCTATTTCTCTTGCACAAGAACCTGAGATGGTTACTTCCTTACTGTTGGAATTAGACAAAACTCAGCTCTGACCTACCTACCTACCTACCTTCCTTCCTTCCTTCCTTCCTTCCTTCCCCCTTCCCTTCCTTTCCCTTCCCCCTCCCCTCCTCCCCTCCTCTCCTCCCATGTGGTCACATACTCCATAAATTTCCCCTTCATTGTTTCTATTGCTTTCACTCTCATAAGACAGGCTACTTTGTGTTCCAGAAAGGATCTTTTTATTTTTTATGTATATATTTATTTATATGTGTGTGTTGGTGCACATGTACCATAGCACATATGTAGAGGTCAGAGGACTACTTGTGAAGTTGGTTCTCTCTTCCCACCATGCGGGTCCTAGAGATTGAACTCAGTTCGTCAAGTTTGGTGGCAAGCACCTTTGCCTACTGAGCCATCTCGCCAGCTCAGGTAGGATCTTAGACTATCTTCCTGTCATTCTTTGGGTTCCTTTTGTCCTACCTTCATCCTTACTCCCTCTTTCATTAGCCATCATTCTTCAGGGCTGAATTAAAACCTTACCTATCCTCTGGAATCCAAGATGTTCTCATTTTCCAAATCCCCATTGAACTTTGGTTACTCCATACCATTTAACATTTGCCTTGAGACAGTCTTAAGACCAGTATGTTCATCGTGTCTTCCCTGGGTAAGTTAGAGACTTCTTGAGACCCAGCACCTAGCTCAGTACCACTTTAGAACCGTCTGTGGCACTGGGCAAAGACTTGTTGATTTGAGATGGACTTGCTTCTCGCTTGACCCTCATAAGTTAGCTAAGGAGAAGTGAAATGGCTAGTTGAGGTTGGGGGCGAAATAGAATTAAAAGTTTCTGAGATTTTCTTTGAGAATAAAATTTTTAAATGATATAAACCTCTGATATGAATGAAAATGGTCTTCTTTGAAGGATGATTTGAGAAAATTCCAAGTGGTTAAGAGCAGATGGTTGTTACAGGAGGGCTTGGCAGGCAGATTTAGTCTGTGTGTATCTGTATATACTGAATGTTTATACACACATGATCTTGCTTATGTACAGTCTCTGTTTAGGGAAAAAAATTCTGATATTCCAATTTCCTTCTTTGCTGTGTATTTTAGGAATACTCATTTTTAAATACCCCTTTCCTTTTATTAAGATAGAAAAAAAACTGTTCTCTGTTGACAGAGTCTATGTAGCACATATGCAAGCCTAAAACTTATTAGTCCACGCTGGCCTTGAACTTGCAATCTTCCTACTTCAGCAGGATGGAGTTACGGGTGTTTACCACCAAACCTGACTCTGTTCATAGTGTTTTGATAATAATTTTTTAATTCTTGTTTTAAAATTTTTAATTACTCCACTTAAAGTTTTTTAAAATATTTTGTTTATTATTTTTCTTGTATGTATATGAGTGCATTATCTGTTTGTATGTAAGTGCACCCATGTTGTGCAGTGCTTGAGGAACTCAGAAGAGGGCATCAGATACCCTTGAACTGGAGTTACTCATGGTTGTTAGCTGCCGTGTGGTTTCTGGGATTCAAACCAGGGTCCTCTGCAAGAGCAGCCAGTGCTCTTAACCACTGAGTCATCTCTCCAGCTCCATAAATTTTTTTTTTTTTAAGTATCAGAGATGCATACAGATAGCAAAACTCTGAAGAAAATCAGGCAAATGAGAATTCAAGCCAGATTTGTAGTTACTCTGGTGGGCCAGAGACTTAGGGAGAAGACAGGGTACTTCTGTTTTGTGACCTAAGTGTTGGTTATATCCTGAATATTTATAACTCTTCGTTAAGGTATATCTTCCTAAAAGTAGTTCTTCTGGTGCCTAACCCCCATTCTTCTTTTAAAAAATATTTTATTTGTTATTTTTATTTTGTGTATGAGTGTATTGCCTGCACGTATGTGAGTGTACCCATGTTGTGCAATGCCGCAGAGATCAGAAGAGGACTTCAGATTCCCCTGGAACTGGAGTTAAGGATGGTTTGTAGCCATCATGTGGGTGCTGGGAATTGAACCCAGGTCCTCTACAAGAGCAATCAGTGCTCTTAACCACTGAGCCATCTCTCCAGCCCTGCAACTCCCATTCTTTAACAAATAGTAAAAAAATAAATTGGAATTGTCTTTTAAGTTCCTTAATTTTTATTTGAAAATTTTCTATAATGAAGAATGTTCTAAGCCTTCTAAGAGTAAAGTTCTGTGGTTTCTTAATCCATGTATTAACATTTCCTTCATTTTGATCCTAGTAAATACTCTGCTAAGAGCACTGCTAGGCTAGTAAAAATAAAAGAATATTTGAAGCAGTTGGTAGCAAAAAAGAAGACATTCCTTCAGCATGCATGGTATACATGAATGCTTACTGCTGGTCTAGTCTGGGCTTTACCAGACTTGAACAGGTAAGGGAAATGATCAGCAGATACGAAAATACAGTGCTTCCCAAACAGATCCATCCCCTCTGTTGTTGTGTTCTTTTTTTTTTAAATGTGTATGCGTGTATTGCCTGCATGTAGGTAAGTGCACCTGTGTCATGCAATGCTCGTGGAGGTCAGAAGAGGCTGTTGGATCCCCTAGGACTGGAGTTACGGACAGTTGTTAGCCGCAGTGTGGGTGCTGGGATTCAAACCCAGGTTTTCTGCAAGAACAGAACCACTGAGCCATCTCTTTAGCCCCCATTGTTCTGTTCTTAAAGCTGCTTCTAATTCACACAAGGGCTATGGCTTCCATGTTCCCCTGGCACTCGCGCTGTGCTACTGTGTTCTATTGAAACATCTTTTAACAGTCACTGAAAAATATTTATTCAACATGTCCGTGCCACAGGTGTTTGTGATAGCACCAAGGAACAAAAGAAGCAAAGATCCCTGCTCTCACTGAGGAAGCCTGCAGCAGATAGAAAGGAAACCAGTAACAAGTACCATGTGGTCTGTCCTCAGGCATTTGCCAAATTTTGAACCTAAATGGCATGCTTGACCTAAGGGCTAAACTCAAAATTACTTTTTTTCCAAAAGGTAGAAATAACTAACAACAAAAAAGGCATGTCAGTGGCAATAAATACTATGAAAAAATAATAGTTATGGAATTCAAGAATGTAGACCAGGCTGGCCTCGAACTTAACAAAGATCCACCTGCCTCTGCCTCCCAAGTGCTGAGATTAAAGGTAAGAGCCACCACACCTGACAAAGGTTGCAGTTTTTAATAGAGTGGGCAAAATTGCCATTATTGTTACAAAGCTAACATTTTAGCAAAGAATTAAAGGAGGTAAAGGAAGGGTTATGGGGAAAAGAGTAGCCTAAAGTGGTGTCAGCAGAGGAGTGAGATAATAAAAAGAGTCATTGACTGTTGTGTTGAGACTAGACTAATGGAGCAAGAAGAGAAATGGAAACTAGCCTGGAGACTCTGAGGATATGTAGTTGAAAAGCAAAGGTGATGTGGACCAGTGTGGAAGCAGTGAATGAGGATGAGAAAATGGACTAGATCTGGACATATTTTGAAGAGAATGCCTACAAGATTTCTAGACCACTGAGATACAGTGTGTGATAGCTGATCTTCATTGTCAACCTCATTGGAGTTAGAATTACCTAAGAGCCTCACCTGTGGGCAAGTCTGTGAGATTTTACCAGAGAGGTTTAACTGAGAGGGAAGACCATCCTCGATGCAGGTGGCAGTGTTCCGTGATTAGAGTCCTGGACTGAAAGAAAAGGGAAAAGGGAGAACTGGAGCACTGCCATTTCATCTTTCTCTGCTTCATGACTGAGGTAGCAATATGACCAGCACCTCACGTTCTTACATGCCTTCTGTGCCATGATGGACTGTGTCCCCTCAAACTGTGAGCCCAAATAAACCTTCTTAACTTGTTTTTGTCAGGTGTTTCTTTTTCACAGAGATAAGAAAATAATTAATACCTGGGTATAGAGAAAATAGTCTAGGATTACATCAGGATGTTTTGTTTGAGGATCTGAGGAGGTAGAGTTTCTCTTAACTCAGAGGGGAAAGGATTGAGGGTACAGGAAGGGGTCTAACTTTGAGGGTAGGGGGACTTGTTAATATGCCAAATTGAGAGTTAGCATTCAGATATTTCCAGTTTGAAATAGCTCAAGATAGCTAAATAGAGAAGTCCGGTAATAATTAGAACATGAGTCTGCAGTCTGGTTATGAACTCAATTTATAAATTTGGCAGACAATGAAGCCAGTATTTAAAATTGTGAGACTGAATGAGATCATTTCAAAATTAGTATAGACAAAAAAATTATCCCCATGCACCATAATAGCACAAGTCAATATTGGAAGATTTCTCAACAGGTGAAAAATATGGTAGGTCGTGGTGGACCAGCATTCAATTGCAAGGTGGAAAGGAAAGGATAAGATGCAAAAAGCATATTTTAAAAGACACCTGATAGCTGTGGAATCAATAAGAATTAGGTGAACTAAAAATTGCAGCAGTGAAGAGCCATTCTTAGGTGAGCTGACAAGTCACTGGTTGTTTTCATTCTCTGCAGATAACTTCCCAGATCTGGGAGCTGAGGGTAAGGGTTGGCCCAAGGAGCCTGTTTATTGTAGGTTGAAGAGAAGCCCTCTGAACCTGACAGTGCATAGCACTGGTGACTTGATTGAGACGTAAAGGAAGCCCCAACGCAAGGGATGGCCGAACTTAGTGACATTTTTGGTGGCTTAAGTACTGTGAAAATAGGATGTTTCAGTCTGCTCCTGGCTAGGTGGTCCCTTCCTTTTCTACCTCCAAATTCAGCAAAAGGCTTTTGAGAGAAATCCTCTTACCCTAGGGATTTTTAAGTTGCCAGGCATCTTGCCAGCCCTGTATTCACACGTTAAATCTTAGCAGTCAAGAGTCTGAGGCCAGGGGATCCTAAAGTTTGAGTCCAGCCTAAGCTATGTATCAAGACTCTTATCAAAAAGTCTGAGTTTGACTCTCTTAAGATGTTTAGATTTCAAACTCTAAAGAGGGTATATGTGTCAGGACTTAAAGAGCCCTGCCAGTCTCTCTTTGAATGACCTTAGGCATTGGCACTCCAGGAACAGAGTAAAACAAGATATAGATTGAATATGGGTTGTTTGGGGTGGTAGCTATTGTTTGATTAGATTGGGGATATCTTTCCCCTGCTCCTTTGGATTAAATCTTAACACTCTCCCAGCCCTGGCTCAACTCAGCTGACTTGGATCAGGATGTCTACCCCTTTTCTTTGTCTAAGAAAAGATAGGAAACATTATGATAGACACTATTATTTGGAGCTATTATGATTTTGTTTTTGGGGGGGTCTTTTTGAAGCAGGGTCTTCCTGTAAGCCCCAGGTGTCCTGGAACTCACTATGTAGACCAGGCTGACCTTGAACTCAGAGAGATCCGCCTGCCTCTGCCTCCCAAGTGCTGGGACTATAGGCATGCACCACCATGCCCAGCATGTTTCTTTTACTTAAGATTTTATTTTTATATATATAATATTTTGCCTGTATGTATGTATGTGTACCATGTGCATGCCTCGTGTCCACAGAGGCTAGAAATGAGCATCGGTTCCCCTGGAACTGGAGTTACGGGTGGCTGTGAGCTATCATGTGAGTTCTGGGAACTGAACCCAGATCCTCTGCAAGAGCAATAAGTGCTCCAAGCCATTGAGCCATCTCTCTAGCCCCATATTATGAATCTTTTATCCTCAGCATCCAACATACAAACAAAAATATTGCATATCCCTAGAAAATGTAATGCAGATACTGAAGTTTGCAGAAAAGAGCTTAAAAGGAGGCAGAATAAATTCTTAGTGAAGACTGAATAGATAAGTAAATTTGTTGAGAGAATCAAGTCGACAATCTAGAACAGTGAAATTTTCAATTTATTTTTTTAAAACTTTTATTGAATTTTTGTGTATCTCATACACATCTTAATCATCTTTATACCTCCTTCCCCTTTGGCACCCTCCCATAGCTCCCCACTGGATTACATGCATTCTGTCATTTATGTTAAGATTTACCAAGGGCTAGAGAGATGGCTCAGCAGTTAAGAGCACTGACTGCTCTTGCAGAGGCCCCGGGTTCGATTCTCAGGACCCACATGGTGGCTACAAACCGTCCTTAACTCCACCTCCAAGGGAATCCAAAGCCCTCTTCTGACCTCTGCAGCATTGCACAACATGGGTGCACTCACATACGTGCAGGCAATAAACTCATACACATAAAATAAAAACAATAAATAAAATATTTTTTAAAAAAACAAACCACTTACCGAGACAAGTTAGTGTCCTCTGATGTCCTTCAGTGCATGTTCATCCACTGGGATCTAGTCAGCCTACCTAGAGTCACTCCCTTAAGCTCTTCCTTACCCAGAAGTAATCAGCTGCCCAACAGTTCTGCTAAGATTGGAGCCCGCTGTCCATTTCCACAGTTTTCTATGCCAAGTTTTTGTCTGTTTGAGTTTGCGTGGATCTTGTGCATGCTGACACCATTGCTGTAAGTTCATGTGCGCAAGGCCCCAGGAGCCTGTAAGAATCTGTGTCCACATGGTCATGCACCTCCTCCCGTGGCTCTTAAATCTTCCTGCTCCCTATTTTGTTCTGTAGTGGTCTATGAGCCCTTGGTGGGTAAACTTTAATATGGGGGTCCAGTCCAAGCAGCCACACTCGGCAGATTCTTAACTCTCTATACTTTGGCCATTTGTAGCCTTTTGGTTCACTGCTCACTGTTGCATGAGGGAGCTTCATTAATGAGAGTTGAAAGATACATTAGTGTTCTCTCTACTCCTTATTCCACTGTGTTCCATAAACCTTAGGTGTAGAGGTTCCGTTGTAAATGTGTTGCTTAAGGTTGGGCATTTCACAGACACAGTCTCCATGTATGACCAATTTTAGAACTTTGTAAAAGTCTCTCTCTGTTGCAAAAGAAGCTTCTTTAATGTGTGGTGATTAGCATACTTGTCTGTAAATATAAGGATCTATATTTAGCACATACTAAGAAATAACATTTGTTTAGAGATGTGACAGCTTTGGGGTTTTCTCTAAGATCTATGACCTTTCCATCCATGTGTATTTGGCTATGTTTACAGTACCATACATGCTTTCCCTCCCACTGAGTGGACTTTTAAGTCCAATTATATTGCCCTTGATTACCCCCAAAGTAAAAGTGCCACTACTGCCCCAGTATTGTTTACTGTGCCAGTCATTGTTGTGGTTATTAGACCTTAAAGTTGGGGTTGAACCATCAATTGATGTTCCCCCTTAGCAACTTGTATAGTGTTCTAGAACTGTGAAAATTTCAATTTATATCCTTCAGAACACAGAATACAAGTTTAAAGCAGATTAGGTATCAGAAAAGATAAGATTAATGAATATGAAGACCAATCAATGAAAATGCAACACAGATAGAACAAAATGTAGGAGAGCAGAGCAAGGGTGCTTAGTCCCCAGCCTAGAGGAGGGTAGAGCGGAAGAAAATTTGAAGATAGAATCAGTGACAAGAATTTAGTACATTGATGAAAGATATCAACCAGTAGACTCATAGGTAAACCTTAAAGAGGAAAAGTACATAAAGAAAAATTTAACTTAGGTATTTCTTATAAATCAAAGACTTGACATTTTCAAAGCCATTAGAGAAATTTATAGCTAATATCCTATGAAATTGTGCAGTATTTCCCCAGAATTTGGGAGTAAGAAGAAAATTCTACTTGTAGTACATTTGTATTTAGAAATACACTAGAGGACCTGGCCAGCACAATAAGGCAAAGAAGAAACGAAAATTAGGGGCTGGAGATGGCTCCGTTGGTAAAGTGCTTACCGCACAAGCACGAAGCCCTTACTTTGGCTCCTCAGCACCTATTTAAAAGCTGGGCACAGTGGCTTTTGGTTACAAAACCCTAATTCTTTGGGGAAAAGACAGACGAGAAGTTCTTTGGAGCTCACTGCCCAAGCAGTCTAGCCACTCAGTGACCTCCGGATTCCATGAGAGTCCCTGTCTTGAGAAATTAGAGCGTCAACCTCTGACTCAAACATGCACACACATGCTCATATGTGCTCCCACAGAGGTGAGCACATGCCTAAAAAATAAAAAGTTGAACAATTATAAATGAAGGTATAAAGCTGATGTTATTTATAGATGGCATGATTATGTATAGAAAATTCAACAGAAGTAACCATTAGAATTAATAAATGTGCATTTGGCCAGATTGCTACATTCGAAAACAATATATGAAACATCTGTTATATGTGTATAAACTTGTAATATGAACTCAGAAAGAGATAATTGTAAAATCTCATTTGTAATAGTATCAAAGTATGAGATACTGTAGGACAAATCAAAAGATATGCAAATTGCCTATGTGAAAAACATTGTGGAGGTCAGCAAGATGACTCAGTGGGTAAAGGCAATTGATACCAGGCCTGGTGATCTGAGTTCAATCCCCAGGACCCACATGGAAACAGGAGAGAACTGTGGCAAATTGTCCTTTGATCTTCATACATGGGTCCACACACATACATAATAAATACATTAAAATGTTAAAAAAAAACATTGCTAAAGACCTCAACAGGTACAGAAATATGCCACATCTGTATATTCAGTATTATTAAGATGCCAACAATTCAGTCTCATTCAGAATCCAGGTACAGCATTTTTTGGTTAATGGATATTTGTATAGAAACACTAAACACTAGAATAGCCTGAAATAATATTGAAAAGAACCAAGTTAGAGTCTTGTTCCAAGTAAGATTTTGTAATCAGCAGCAGCAGTTAGCACCTGTTTGAAGTTCTTACTTAGGCATGTTTTCTGACATACATGGTGAAGTTAAAGAGAGGCATTCGCAGTGATCAGCCATCACACTTCTAAATATATAAACAAGAGAAATCTCCAGTGTGTGCACTAGATATGCAAGAGAATGTTCAGACAGTTTGAGTTCCTTGGTCCTTGGCCACGCTTTTCTACTCAGTACTATGGTGACCCTACAGGAAGATCACCTTTTGACCTTTGAGAGGTGGTTTTGGTCGTTGCTATGGAAGCTCTTGGGACTCCATCACTGTGAAAACTATGCTATTGCAGTGCTCTCTCTGCTCAGCCAGCCAGGCCATTGTCTGCTCTTCTGGTCTTACCCATCCTCAAGGTCACGCCTCGAACTGCAGGCCCCTCTATCCAGGCCTTGTCACCAGAAGTAGCAGTTCTGTACTTGGCAGTGGTGAGAGGTCAACACCCTAGAGCAGAATGAAAACCTGAGATTTTGTGGTTTTAATAGACCAAGTGTACTTTTAAAGAAAACTGAGAAATGACTGGTCTTTGAGAGAAAGTGTGGCAGGAAGACAGGGGGACCAAAGCCCAAATGCTGGAGACTCAAATGGAAACATCCCAGCAAGAAACATGTAGAGGCAGAGTAGCACACAGAACCACAGTAGGGAAAAGGAGGGTTAAAAGCCCCACCATGTGGCCTGAACGCACTCTGCTGCCCAACCTACAGCAAGACCCACTGTGTTAAGCCCGGAGCCCCTGAAGTTTCTACCTCCCCAAGGTTGTGAATCCTTTCCTTCTGCAGTTACACAAGCAAAGTCTGGGGCTGCCCTTGTCAGGCTGTCTGGAGCTCACACCTCACATTGCCATCACAAGCCAGATTAACATAAGTCCAGAGAGGACTTCTCCTCTCCTTGGGAATCGCCAGTTTTTGAAGCTAATTATTCTAAACCATATGTTTAGACTTAACACGTGAAGGAAGGCTTCACTGGATCTTTTTTTTTTTTTTTTAAGTAGACGTCTATATTTGTTTGCTGTGATTCAGTGACATGTATCTTTTTCCAATTCTTTGAATATGGTTTCTGTTTTAGGTTCTTGTACATGCTGTTCCTTCTGCATAGAAGGCTTATCTCCAGATTATCGTATGGCTGGATTCACATCAGACTTCAGGCTTTATGTTACCTTTCCAGAGAGACCTTCCCTGACCACCCTGCTTATTAGGTTGAGCACCCCACCTGCAGCCCAGATACTGAGTTACTCTGTTCCTTCCCTTCCTCACTTGCTTTTTTTTTTTTTTCTTGTGCCATGTGCAAAAACTATTCAACTAATCATATATCTCCCTTTCTTTTATGGGTAGACCCCCCCTCTCCCATTTCTATCTCCACTCTGTTCCCTTCTACATGTTGATCTGCTGTAATGAAAAAATGATACCCTTGGATATAAATATGTTACCAGATGTAGAAAAAACAAGAGTTTGTAATTAAGCTACCAGAATAAAGCAAAGTGAGGATAGGCAGACATATTGCTAGAACAGAATCAAGTTGCACATTGCCAGCCACATTGAGCATGTGAAGTGTGACTCTCCCAAATTGAAGTATCCTGAAAGTATAAAGTCCACACTACGTTTTGAAGACATGAGGGAAAGAATGCAAGAATATTTAATTTTTGTATTGATTGAATCAGCATTTTGAAATGATAATATTTTGAATGTGTAAGAGGTTTAAATAAAATTCATTAAAAGGGGGCTGGAGAGATGGCTCAGCAGTTAAGAGCACATGCTCTGCAATCATGAGGACTGGGGTTTGGGGTCTAGCACCTGCATAATAAGCGAGGAATCAGCAAACACCTGTAAGCCCAGCCAAGACTCAAGCCCTATGTTCAGGAAAAGACTACCTCAAAGGAACAGGTAGATAGAGGAGGACACCCAACACCTTCTCCTGGTCTCACATGCATACTTTTACACATGTGCACATACACACACAAAAATAATAGCAAACTTTTTCAAAAAATACATTTAAAGGAACTGGAGAGATGGCTAAGAGGTTAAGAGTGCTTCCTGTTCTTTCAGAGGAACCAGGGTTGGTTTCTAGCATTCACAGCAGGGTGCTCACAACTTCCTGGAACACCAGCCCCAAGGGCTCTGGCATACTCTTCTGGCTCTGAGGGTACCTGCTCACACATGGCATTCATTTACATAGACACACAACACTTAAATAAAAATAATAAAAGTTTAAAACTTTAAAAAATACCTTAAGCTGGGCATGGTGATGCATATCTTTAATCCAAGCACTTGGGAGGCAGAAGCAGGTGGCTGTCTGTGAGATTAAGGCCAGCCTGGCCTACATAGCAAATTCCAAGCCAGCTGAGACTATAAGGAGACCCTGACTCAGAAAGACCAAAAAAAAAATTTTTTTTTTAATTTAAAGAGGGTCTGGAGAGGTGTATCTGCTTCTTTTATGGTGAAAATATATTCTTGCCAGGTACATGTCGAAATTCCAACACTCAAGAGACTGATACAGGGAGATTGCTGCAAGTCCAAGGACAGCCTGAGCTGCATGGCATGAAACTGTGCCCAAAAAC
>NW_008353921.1:145806-152941 GCF_000622305.1 Nannospalax galili | reverse complement strand
TTTATTTAAAAAATTGTCCTGTTTCTACTATATAAATGTAATTTCTAGAAATTTAAAATTATATAGGTAGTTTAATGACTTTGATGGCAACAAAGATTTCTTTAATAGGAAACAAAAATACTACTCAGAGAAGAAATTAACAGAATTGATTATGTAAAACTTCTGTTTGTCAAAAGGTACATGAAGAGATTGAATTGAGCCGGGCACTTTTAATCCCAGTATTTGGGAGGCAGAGGCAGGTGGGTCTCCGTGAGTTCAAGGCCACCCTGGTCTACATAGCGAGTTCCAGGACAGTTGGGGCTACAGGGAGACCCTGTCTCAAAAAGAAAGAGAGAGAAAGAAGGAAAGAGGGAGGGAGGGAGGGAGGGAGGGAAGGAAGGAAAAGAAAGAAAGAAAGAAAGAAAGAAAGAAAGAAAGAAAGAAAGGAAGGAAGGAAGGAAGGAAGGAAGGAAGGAAGGAAGGAAGGAAGACAGAAATGAAGACAGACAGACTTTGGATTCCCTTGGAACTGAAGTTACAGATGGTTGTTAGTCCCCATGTGAGTACTGGGAATCAAACCCACGTCCTCTGCAAGAACAGTCAGTGCTCTTAACCACTGAGCCACTTCTCTAGCCCCCGACAGTTTTTAACTTCATAGTATTTGTTTTGATTTTTCCCCCTTTTTAATTGAATTTTTGCAAATTTCATACAATATATTTTGATCATATTTAGAGTCCCTATCTTCACTCCCTTACTACTCCCCTCCACCAAATCCAAATTTCGTGTGTTTGTGTGTGTGTGTGCCTATAGAGTCAAGTTTGTGTCCACAAATGCCCCTTGGTGTGTAGTCATCCACTGGAGCCTAGTTAACCAACTAAGAGTCTTACCCTTAAAGGAGACTGAAACTCCCCTTCCCAACAGCCATTGGTTACAGTAGTTCCTCAGGTATGGTTAGGGTTTCTTACCCACTTCCCCACGTCTGTGCTGGGATTTTTGTCTGACTTGAGTTTTTGTGGAACTTGTATATGCTGATACCATTGCTGTGAATTCATATGTGTAACTGACCAGCTGTCTACAAAACTGTTTCCTTGTAGTCATCCACCTCTTCTGGTGCTTACAATCTTTCCACTCCCTCTCCCACAATGAAGTTTGATATAGGTGTCCTATTCAGGATTAATTTCTCAGCAGCCTCTTATCTTCATGCTGGCCAGTTGTTGTTCAAAGAGGACAAATCCTTAAAGTAGGCAAACTTGAATAAGAGTCACAAAACAAGATCCTCACTAATAATTGCATGAGAAGGTGGTACTCAGAATCTTCAGTAGCAGAGACAGTGCTACTTAACCACTAAGATGGCTACATCAGTTACTTTTCTCTTGCTGTGATACAACACCATGAGTCCAAGGCACCTTATAGAAGACAAATTTATTTGGATTTTCAGTTTCAGAGGGATGAGAGTCCGACATGGCAGAAGGCACCTGGAGCAGAAAGCTGAGAGCTCACATCTTCGAGCACACACAGGAAGCAGAGAGTAAAACTGGAGGTTGGGCAAGGGTATGAACTCTCAAAGCCCACCCCTCATGACATGCTTTCTCCAGCAAGGCCACAGTGCCAACAGCTGATCAAGTGTTCAAATATTTGAGCCTGGGGGTAGGGGTGCTTGCCATTCAAACCATCATAATGGCTAATGTTAAAGCTGACATTATCATAATCACCTAGAACTCCCATCCATTTCTAGTGTATATAAAAATTATCACAACTGTTTTAGAAAAAAATTAACACTATTAAAACTAAACATACCAATTCCACAACCCAGTATTCCCATTCCTAAGTGTATATGTGTTATGTGTGTATGTACTGTGTACATTTGTAAAAGAGCTTTGTTTATCTAAAGATACAATTTATATGAATTTTATAATACAAAAATAAGAAGCAACCTAAATACTCAGTAGTAAAATGGATAATTAATGGTATTTATATAGCAAAGTGCTGCATAGTGTTAAAAGAGTGAGTAGCATGCTATGTGATTTCATTTATTAATAGTAGTCTGATAATAGCCAAACTAATATGTGGTGGTAGAAGTTCTATTAGTGGTTCTTCCATTGGGCTTACAAGTGTCTTCTAGAATATTGCAAAGGCTGTCTAATTTGACATGGGTGGTAATGTGTATATGCATATAAAAACTCATCAAGATACACACTTGAGGTTTATACACACTACACAACCACACAAAAACCCTCCAGAACTAAGAACATGTTAGTCTATTATGGTGAGGATTATGTGCCTTACTTATTTCTCTAAGACTGCTGTGTAAATATAAAAATATAAGTAAATAATAAGGAATGGAAATTTAGGAAAGAAATGTAGTAGGAAGCTAAGTAACTGAGCTCATCAGTCAGTTCCTCTTAACCTTATTTGCTATTGACTTGGAATAGTCAAACCTGTAGCAACTGTCCTTGCTGCCTGTGAAAAGACATCTAGCATTGGCCCTCTGCTGTTACTATCCAGGCATGACATGTCTAGGTGTGTAGAGAAGGAGACTTTTTGATAACTTGATCTAAGATCATGGCCTCAGGCTCTAGAGTTTGGTACTTCATTTTTCTTAGCATTTAGCAGATTCTTAATACTCATCTTAGCCTGGCATTTTCTAGACCAATGGCTGTATCAGTGAATCAAAGGATATCTGCCCTTAGAAAGTTTACACTGTAATTGGGTTTAAATGCAGTAACCCATAAACTGCCTCCTCTTCCATTGCCTGTGCCAAAGGATCAAGCAGATCAGACACCTAAACAGAAAAACAAGCTTAGTCTGTGTTCACACCCTTTTCTTCTATTGTAAGCACAGTTCAGTGGCCTTCTCATTGAGCAGTGAGAAAAGACTAGTTCTTTTAAATTAGCTTTGACATGGCACCCGGCACAATGCCCCATGACTGGAGGAGCATAATAAACGTCTGTGATCTCTGAGCATCTGCCTGTCTGCTTTACGAGTTCCATAATTTCACTGCTATTTGCCTTCCTTATCTTTTCTTTATTTTTAACTATGGTCATTTTTTCTAGGAAAACCTTGATTTAAGAATGCAAGAAATAGGCTTTCTATAATGATGTGGCCTTTAGGACAGCTTTGTTTTAGAGTGAGTAAACTAAAGGTGATATGCAGCACAAATCATCTTTCTAGAGTGTTCCAACCAGCAATGTAGAGTAGTTTAGTAGTTGGGGTTGTCAAGGAACGAATTGAGTATTCTTTCCATACACTGCCTTAAGTCTTACATTATAGTAGGTCTGGAAAGGTGCAGAGTGTACGAAACTGAAGTCTGGAAAGAACGTTTAAACATGGAACTGTCACTCAGTGCATGCTTCTTTAGAGTGTCATTTTTCACGCAGATTTCTTTGAATCTTCAGTATACCATAGAAAAAGATTTCCTGGAGATTCAGAGTCTAGAAATTTTGGTGTATGTTTAGGGTAGGAAGAATGGAATTAATTTATTTTTAGTCGGAATTATCAGTGAAACAGCAGTTTAGTAGAGATTATTACAATTCAAAAAATTTTTTCATAGACCATTTTATCCTAGTAAACTGGTGAGATATGTATTTTACTACCATTCCTGCTGCTGCTGCTGCTTGGAAACCAAGAAATGCTTTCTGGAAGTTAATAGATGTTAGTATTAGAATTGGGACCTTCTGGTTTGATCCTAAAGCTCCAGTATTCATTGTTTTAAATTTTATTGCATTCATTTATTTACGTGAGGGGACACATACTACAATGGGAGTCACAGGACAACTTTCAGGAGTCAGTTCTTTGCTTCCATCGTTTAAGTTTCAAGGCTAGAACTCAGTTGTCAGGCTTGGCCCCAGGGAGCTTTACCTGCTGAGTCATCATGCAGTCCCTTCCCCCTCCCCCTTCTGAAAAAAAATTTTTTTAGCTTTGGCCTTCTGAAAATTTTATATATCAAAATGAGGAAGATTTACAAAGATGGGCAGTCCTTGGAAAAGTTTTATTGATACTAAAGGCAGATCTGAAATTGACTCTGAAAAACAGAATATATAGGGTTGTGCCTAGAAATTAGAACATGCCCCTTTGAATTCTAACTGCAAAATATTCGTGAACTTTCTTAGGGAGGCTTCAATGCACAAAGATCTGTGGACTTTTTAAGTAGTTAAAATAAATTTTTTTTAATTTTATGTGTATGAGTGTTATGCCTGCATGTATGTAAGTGTATCCATGTTGTGCAGTGCCCATGGAGGGCAGAAGAGGGCATCGGATCCCCTGGAACTGGAGTTACAAATGATTGTTAGCTGCCACCTGGGTACTGGGGATTGAACCTGGGTTTTCTGTAAGAACAACCGGTGCTATTAACTGCTGAGCCAACTCCCCAGCCCCTTTATTTATTTATTTATTTATTTATTTATTTATTTATTTATTTATTTATTTATTTATAGTTTGTGTGCTTACACACACAGCAGTGTATTTGTGGAGGTCAAAGGACAACTCTCAGGAGTCAGTTCTCCCTTTCTACCCTGGGATCTGAATATCAGAGTCAGGTCATCAGGCTTGAGTGGCAAGTACTTTTACCCACTGAGCCATCTCACCAACCTTCAATGAAGTAGGAGCTATTTAATACAAGTTCAGCATCCCTAATCCAAATTTTCACATCTAAAAAGTTTTTGCATGTCCACATGAAGCCCAATGAGTTTCAGATTTCAGAATTTTGAATTAAGGATACTTGGGTTGATAGTCTATACAAATACTCCAAAATCTCACTGTCTCTGAAATCAGAAAAACTCCTGAACCCAAGCATTTTGCTTAAGGTTTGCTCATCGTATATTTACAGAGCTGTTTTCTCAGGCTCCGTTTCCAATAATCTCTTTAATTTCTGCCTTTAGGAGCCTCCAGAAGATGACGCAAACATCATTGAGAAGATCCTGGCATCTAAAACTGTCCAGGAGGTTGGTGGCTTATTTTTTATGCCACTAGTATGGTTCTGCTCTGCGAAGAAGGATTTGCCTAGAGAACCTACAGTACCATTCTTGGCTAGAGTGAGAGGTTGGCGAGAATATTGTCCCCATGGAGATTTTTAGGACATAAAGTTCTTAAATGTCTTGAATGACTCAAGTTGATAATTTTCTCCATTATGATCCTAACAAAAGATATTTTTATCCCTTTGTCTTTATAGCCTGTTAAAAGTCATTAGGGGCCAAGAAGAAGAGAAGAAGAATCCTAATGAAAAACAGTGGCGGGGGGGTTCTTTAGACATCTCAGGCTATCATAGGAACCCCTAGAGAAAATTCTGTGAATGAGAGAATATGTTGGTCCTGGTGACAATATAGTTTTTTTTTTACTTCCAGTATTTACAGAAGTAGACTTCCTTATGTTGTTTCAGTACAGAGAGTATCAGAGGAAGCCAGCAACGAGTGAAGTTAAGTTACTTCTGCACCAGGCTGTGGTCCTTAACATTTACCAGAGTCCTGGGCTAGTTTGGGCTTATCAGCTGGAAGCTCTTCCCATGTAGACCTTGACTGGATACCAGGAAGGGCCATTGTGTCCTGTGCCCTCCCCCCCTCACTCCACTCTATCAAATATCTATGTATTGGAAATTCTGGGGTTAGGATTAGGGTTAGCTATAAGAAAAGACCTGGATGGGGCCTGGCGTGGTGGCACACGCCTTTAATCCCAGCACTTGGGAGGCAGAGACAGGCGGATCTCTGTGAGCTCAAGGCCAGCCTGGTCTACATAGTGAGTTCCAGGACAGCTGGGGCTACAGGGAGACCCTGTCTCAAGAAAGACCAAAAAAAAAAAAAAAAACACCTGGGAAAATAAAAATGTCTTCCAGAGATTCTTACTAAAACAAGGCAGAGGTGTTGATTTACCTGTTTTATTTTGGCAAAGAAAGGGTGGTCTGCTGGGTGTATGAGCTAATAATGGCTTTGCTGTTGGTTACAGGCTCACCCAGGAGAACCTCCATTCGATCTAGAACTCTTCTACGTTAAGTATAGAAACTTGTACGTCTATTTAATATTCTAAATGTATCTGGATTTGACATGAATAAAAATTCCTTTCCCATGAGACTTTATTATCTTCAGTATTTTTAAGAGACTGGCCCCTAAAGCATGACCCACCAATCTTGGCTGACTCGAGATCACCTTAGGCAGTCATATGGCTACACAAAGAGCATGATATGGAGGGCTTTTAAAAGCTGCTGGAGGCTTTGCTTCACTTAAGACCAGTTGACTCAGAATCACATGGTCCCTAAGGATTGATGTGTTTTAAAACTCCCTGGGCATTTCTCATGTGCACCCAAGGTAGAAGACCACTGTCCTATAGTATAGAGTCTTTTTCCTCTTGCATTCCCCCCTTTCTGCTACCTGCCTGCTCTCACTGATACATACTTAATAGTTTGCCCCTCATCTGTCCTGAGCCAGTTGTGCAGAACCTACAGGGAAATTTCTTGCTTGGAGTTAGTACTCTGTTGTGGATGGTTTCTTACTACCCTTAAGGGCAGGGCCTTCTTAGCAGCAGTGTCACCACATAGCACTCTGCTACTTCTATGTAGACGGTCCTCCTGTTTATTAACCTTAAAGCGTAGTCATTGCTAGCTCTGTGTCTCACCGTCTATGTGTCTTTGGATAGTTCCTATTTACATTGTAAATGGGCAACAATGGAAGAGCTGGAAAAGGATCCTCGCATCGCCCAGAAGATCAAGCGATTCAGGAATAAACAAGCCCAGATGAAGCATATTTTTACCGAGGTGAAGTAATGTTTACTGACTCAACAATAATTAACTGCTGCTTTTCTTGGTGCATTAAATACTGGGTTGCAGTTTCCAAGTCTAAATTGGAGTCCTATATAGATGTGTTGGTCAAGTCAGATCAATAGGTGTGCTGATAAAGAGAACAACTTATTCACCAAACTTCTGACAACTAAGCATCTTATTGTGAATAATAGTAATAAACCAGTAGTAGAGTGAGAGTAGCATACATACAGCTGTCAGCCTCCTCCAGGGAGACAATGGACATTCCAAAAATGACTTAAAAACAAAAGCTAAAAAAAAAAATTTTAATTATATTTATTTGTGGCTTTCTAAGTCTCATAGAGCAAGAGGAAAGACTAATGAGTTTGATTGTTCAACAGATCTGTAGTGGCTGTATATCAGAAAACACTACAG
>NW_008353921.1:117916-145749 GCF_000622305.1 Nannospalax galili | reverse complement strand
TTTATTATTTTTATTTTATGTGTATGAGTGTCTTGCCTGCATGTATGTGAGCATACCTGAGTCGTGCAAAGCTGCGGAGGTCAGAAGAGGGCTTCGGATTCCCCTGGAACTGGAGTTAAAGACGATTTGTAACTGCCTTGTGGGTGCTGGGAATCGAACCCGGGTCCTCTGCAAGAGCAGTCAGTGCTTTTAACCACTGAGCCATCTCTCCAGCCTCAGGAATCTGTATATTTACACATATACTAAGTTACACACTTACGTATATGTAACAAATAGCTTTAATAATAACGAAATGTTCTTACAACTCAGTAAGAAAAATACCAAACCCAAAACAGAAAAAAATAAGCAGAGAATTCAGAAAGAAGGAAAAGTTAGTCATTAAACAGCAAAAGTGTAGTCAGTCTCACAAGTAATCCAAGAAATGCAAATAAAATGATAATCTTATAGTTTTTACTTACCAAATGTTTGAAAGTTTTAAAGGCTTTTATGGCTATACTGGGTATTATCCATTATTGGTGAGATCATAGGGTAGGGACACTGGTTTACCCATGGTCAGAGCATGGCTAGGTATGACCCACCAGGTGTCTCCAAATCTGCATGTCTTTTGATTCTAGTTCTGTCATTTATTTTAAAGAAATTTTCAAGTCTTTACACAAAAGATTTAGCTATGATAAAGAGTTGTTTGTATTAATGAAAAATTTAAATTCAATTTTAGATAATAGACATTTATTACGTTATATCTCTGTTGGGTAGGATAGTATACATTTGTAAGAATAGTATTAAGGAAAATTATTGGTGATTTGGAAATGTGCTTAGTGTTAAACTATTGTTAGTAAAATGCCAGGCTCCAACAGTGCCTAGAAAAATCCCAACCTGGGGTACAAGAGGAAAGTAACATAATAGTGCCTAAAAAATGCCTGGAATAAATACATGAAAATCTTGTCATTTTCTCTAGTTGATGGGATCTTAATACTTTTCATTTTTTTCTTCATTATATGTGAAATCTTATTTTCTTTTTAATGTGTAATATATAGTTTCATATGGATAATTTGTGAAGGAGAGAAGCAATGAAAATTATTCTTAAATTACTCAGCATGGTGGCACATGCCTTTAATCCCAGCACTTGGGAGGCAGAGGCAGGTGGATCTCTGTAAGTTCGAGACCAGCCTGGTCTACATAGTGAGTTCCAGGCCATCTGGGGCTACAGGGAGTTCCTGTCTCAAAAAGACCAAAAAAAAATATTCTTAAGGTATAATCATTAGTACTAGATCCTAAGATTGAACTCAGATGCCATCAAGTTATATTAAATTTCTCATATACTTACCCAGCTCAGTATTCACATCCTTTTCGTGACAGGTTGTTGAGAATAGTGTCAGCGAATACTCCTTGTTCCTTTGGATTTTTTTCTGATTTAACTGTACAGTTAGTGCTGGAGATGTAGCTCAGTGCTACAGCACTTGCCTAGCATGCACAAGGGTCAGTCCACAGCCTGTCCCTCTTCCCCAGTGAAATTACAGTTGGGCCCAGACTCTCTGTGATGGTTTTAAAGCCTATGAGAACTATTTTTCACAACATGCTCCTCCCTCAGAATTGGAGAAAGGAAGGTGATGAGTGGAATCAGAGGACTATTTGTGAAGCCCCACTGGATGATCTGTGTATTTCTTGGACCATTTTATTCACACCTGTATTTTAGCAAGTATTTGCAGTGAAGTAACTTGTTTACATGTCCGGCTCTTCCATTTTAAGCTCTGTGAGGCAGACCAAATACGCCTTTCTGTTGTGGACTAGACATAGGGTCATATACCAGGTCCCTGCTCTGGACCCTCCTACATGCTTTCCCCAACCCCCTTTTTCAAATAAAGCCCAAACTTAGTGATATAGCCTACGCAGTCCTGTGTCTTTTTCTGAGGTAGTCCCCTGAGAATAACTTTTCCTTGATTGTAGACAGAAAATTGTGTGAGGGTGTCTAAGAGGGTGTCTACCAGGAGCTTACCCTGGTAGGAAGGAAAAGGCTTTGGGGAAGATTGGAGCACATCATAAAATTAAGGATGAGTTATAGTGGGGAGAAGTTCCTGTAGCAGTGTCTCTGATCACCTAGTTGACATTTTTATTAGTAACTTGTATAAATAATATTCTTTTGATATGAATAGTAACCGAATTTGGGGTTGGTCATCTTCACACTCTTTATTTCCAACTGCTGTATGAGGCATCCGCAGCATGTTTGAGAGAGACCCAGCTCTAGAGGTTACAAGTTCACACACAGCCACAGAAGTTGAAATCCCAGCTGCTCCGACTTCCCTATCAGACTAATGCTACACAAGCAAGTGACAAGGTCAAAGTCTAAGTTTGTCTGAACAGTTTAGGATGAATAAAATAGGGAAATAAATGTAATGTCTTACATTGGTATTTTAAAGTAGAGAATGTTATTGTCCTGCTAGTTTAATTACCTACAGGTTTGCCACATTTCAAGTCACCGTACTTAGGCTGCATTCTGAGAAAAGCCCTGCTGTCCTCATTCTGCAGTGCGATGTTCATTTGGGCAGGAGTGCTCAGTGAGGGACTTTGCCAACCCTGAGGGCAGCTGTAAAAGGACAGTAGGTGATCGAGGGACAGAAGCATGGCTGAGTAAGTGCAAAGGTAGAGTGCCACAGGGGCTCTGAGATCATACTGGGGCTTCCTCCCTGTGCATGTGCTGCACACAAAACTGGGTGGCCTTGAGCCACTTGATAAGGTCTTGCAACTCCATATCCTGACCTGTGTAAGGTAGGACTCCTGATAGTATCTCTGTGCAGAATACTTATAGTTATATGACAGTGCTGTTATACTTTTCAACTTTGTGGAGGTATGATTTACAAAATTTGCATAAATTTAAGGTCTACAACTTGATGTTGTGATGAACATACACATAATGAAGTAATCATCATAGTTAAGATTGTTAGCATGTCCATCAACCCATATAATTGCCATATCTTTCTCTCCCCCTGCCCCCAGATTAGAACACATAAATTGTACCCTCTGCAAATTTCAAGTAGACAGTGCGGTATTTTAAACTGCTGCTGTGCTATGCTTTGGATCTCCAGAGCATTCATCTCACATAACTGAAACTTTGTATTCTTTAATCAGCATCTCTCAATCTACTCCTTAAGGTCTAAAGTAATTTCAGTACCTACTCCATAAGGTAGTTCTGAGGCTTAAATGAAACGTGTTGCATAACTTGAGACACATTAAATGCTCCTAAAGCTTGTTAACCTAGTCTTTTTAAAGCATAATATGCATAAATATAAGTAAATAAATTATAAGTATGCATCTCGATGAATTTTTGTAGAATAAAACACTGGTGTAATTACCACCTAATTGAGGAATGGAACATTATCAGTATCCAGGAAACTCCCTTCAAGTCCCTTCTAGTGTTAAGAAGGAAAAGAAACTGTAATTCCAAGTGCCCAAGGGACTGAGGAGTAGTAAGAGAGCCCATGAGCTGACCTTTGCACATTGCTGTAATAAAGAGCAGAAAGTACTGCTAACCATGGGTAGAAAAGTCTCACCTGACCATAGCGCAGCCTTTGCAGTGCTTACATTCTTTGAATTTAGTCATGAAAGGCAGGCTTTGGGGACAGTCTTCACAGAAATGTGTGTGAAGTGACTTTTATTCTCAAGCAAACTTCTGTCAGTGATTTCTGATAAGAGTTCAGAATAAGGGGTTACCTTAAAGTAGAACCCTGGTATAGATTTGTGGGAAGAGAGACTCCTATTAACTGTTCTCTGTTTGCCTTCAGCCGGATGAAGACTTGTTCAATCCAGACTATGTAGAAATTGACCGTATCTTAGAGGTGGCCCACACCAAAGATGCAGAAACAGGGGAGGTAGGTGTGTTGCTCTTCGCATCTTTAAAGCACTGTCCCTTCTTTCCACACATTTTGTTGTCTTGTTATGGGTGGTGTTTGTTTTAACACATCCATGTGTTGTTATATAGGGAGGGCTGGCAGAGAATGATTAACTCCTTTAAATCTACTCAGAACACCCAAGTCTTTCTGATTTTTCCATCAGGAGGTAACACATTACCTGGTGAAGTGGTGCTCCCTGCCGTACGAAGAAAGCACGTGGGAGTTAGAGGAAGATGTGGATCCTGCAAAAGTTAAAGAATTTGAATCTCTTCAAGTTCTCCCTGAAATTAAGCATGTGGTAATATATCTGTATCTCTGTCTGACACCTTGTAACACATAATTTTATGAACTTAACTCTTTTGGTGCCTTCTGAAGTATCTAACTCCCATTTGAGTTTGCAGCTCAGGGTGCATTCCCATCCAAGATAAACTTTGCCTGCATCCTGGTCAGCATTAGGTCTGGACTCTCTTTTGATGTACATGACATTTAGGAAGCTTAAGCGGGGGTTTAGAGTTCTGGGTATACAGGATACTGAGGAGTCAGTAAATGGAGTGTACGAGAAATAGATGTGGAATGCTCTGTGCAGAGTGTCTTTCCTGCCCTCTATTTTGAATCTCTTTCTCCCTCGGGTGTCTTTCTCTTTCTTTTTGACCCTTTTTTCACTCAACTGGAATATTCTTAAGATGATCGTTGGTCATTTTATGGATCCCTGGAACCACCAAAAGAAGACTTAGAATTTTGAGATAGGTATATTGTTTGTTCTTTTGATTTGGGGTTATTTGTATTGGATCGTTAATAATTAGAAGGATGAAGAATTGGAATCAGAGCCGTGTTAGGGTTGAACTAATTTGACAAGAGAATCACTTGTTAATGGGTCTGTTTCTGGTGTTTGTTTATTGTCTTTTTTTTTTGGATCTTTTTGAGACAGGGTCTCCCTATAGCCCCAGCTGGCCTGGAGTTCACTATGTAGACCAGGCTGGTCTCCATCTCACACAAATCTGCCTGCCTCTGCCTCCTGAATGCTGAGATCAAAGGTGTGTGCCACCACGCCTAGCTGATTGTGGTTTGGTTTTGGTTTTGGTTTTTGGTTTTGTTTTGTTTTTTAATTTTTTTAAATTTTATGTGTATGTGTGTATTGCCTGCATGTAAGTGCACCCGTGTCATGCAATGCCCGTGGAGGTCAGAAGAGGCTGTTGGATCCCCTGGAACTGGAGTTACGGATAGTTGTTAGCTGCCATGTGGGTGCTGGGATTTGAACCCGGGTCTTCTACGGGAATAGTCAGTGTTCTTAACCGCTGAGCCATTTCTCTAGCCCAATCTTGGTTTTTGTTTGTTTGGTTTGTTTTGGGGTTTTTTTGGGTTTTTTTTTGTTTGTTTGTTTGGTTTTTTTTTTTTTTGGCCTTTTTAAGACAGGGTCTCCCTGTAGCCCCAGCTGTCCTGGAACTCACTATGTAGACCAGGCTGGCTTTGAACTCACAGAGAGAGCCACCTGCCTCTGCCTCCTGAGTGCTGGAATTAAAGTGCTCCACCACGCCTGGCTAGTTTTGGTTTTTTTAATCCCTGTTTTCATATGAAAATGTCCAATCCTTTCTTAGTATTATTGCTTTTACATCACTGAAAAGGTAGAACTAAGACTAAACTGTGGTGGTGAGCAGCTCCCTGTCAAAGTCCCTTTAAGAGCAAGGTTTCACTTCTAGATTTCTGACAAATGAAAATGTATAGAGGTGTCTTAAGATGAAGGTTGTGATGAGATTCACATGATTGATCAGATCCCTTTTCAGCCCTCTCCTATATATGGTGTTACCTGTTTTTAATTTAATTTGTCAATCATTTATTAAGCATCTCTTAAGGGTTGACTCCTGTGTGCAGTACAGTAAAAATAACAAGGTACAGGCCCTGATCCAGGAGCTCAGTTTAATGGAAGAAGCATGTGTGTGTATGCAGAAATACAGCACTAGGCTAATTAGATGTGAGACACAATACAGAAACAAACCAGTGGGAGCAGAGAGGTTGGTTCTGAGGCCAGTTTATCATCTAGACCTGTTCTCCCAGTACAGCTCCCACTGCTTTCTGCAGCCTTACTATGCCTTTGGCAGGGTGGGGCTCTCAGCTGTTTTCAGGGGCCTTCAGGTTCCTTTACTATACAGTTGTGAGGATCAGTTAGTTCTTCAGTGAGCTTTGGTACCCACTTACACTTTAGAACAATCAATGAAATGTACATTTTGAAGTTTTATCTCAAAAATTCTAAACTGAAGTGGTAGCTAAAAATATAATTAAATCCATCTTTTTATACATTAAGGGGTACTTTAAGAAAAATGGTTCTTCACCTGAATAACTTTTTTCTAAAGCACTTTAGAAAGTTCAGCCTTGATGACCAGGATAGTCAGTATCTGAAATCACGGAAAGAGGGAAAACCCAGAGCAGTGACTACATCAGAGAGGGATGTACTACATTAGAACACTCAAGACAGCAAAGAGAAGTCCTCAGCGACATTCTGAAATAATGTCTGCACTGCCAAGAGCCAGGTGCTGCAGTCACTAGAGGTGAAGAAGCTTCCAAAAAATGCCTTCATCCTGTCTTATAGAGGAGAGAAGCATGCCCAAAGCATATCTGCGTAATGTAATCTTTCCTCCTTTATCTCTGTAAACACCCATAACTTTGTGCTGGTGATAACATTCAACAGAGTTCCAGTCTGAGTGCTTAATCTAACCACAGCTGACAGAATTTTGTAGGTAAGTTGTTACATGTAGTTTTCTGAAAGATCATGAATAGCTTATACTTAATTCCAAATACAAATGTTAGAATTGAGGTTATTTTTTAAATCTTACATACAAATGGCTTAGTTAAAAGCATATTTTAGGTGCAGATTTTATTGCAATAATTCAGAGTAAAATTACCAAAAACTAAAAGTATTATATAGAAAAGCTATGAACTCATTATTCTTATTAGGCACAGCTGAGTTTTTTTTTTTTTTTTAACCTTAAAACGTCAGTTTAAAGGTTCAATTTTATCTATACGCTAAATAACCATGTTGTGTCTAAATAAAAACAAACCCAAAAATTTTTGGATAGGAAAGCTCAAAATCAAAATTTCAGTAGAAATTTTAAGAGAACTCAATTCTAAAATTACATAAAATAGTAAAGAGGTGTATGTGCATTTATACATGTGTGGAGGTCAGAGGTTGACTTCAGGTGTCTTCCTCTGTTTGACACTTTGTTTTTTATCTATTTGCTTTCATTAATTTACTTCTTTTTAAAGTTTATTTTTTTAATTTATGTGTCTGTCTGTGTATGTGAGCCAGTGCCCTAGGAGGTTAGAAGAAGGCATTGAATCCCCCAGAACTGGAGTTATGGGAGGTTATGAGCCATCTAATGTGGGTGCTAGGCACCCAGCTCAGGCCCTCTGGAAGAGCAGCATGCACTCTTAACAGCTAAGCTATCTCTTCAGTCCAATTTATTTGTTTGTTTTCTTGTTTAATGTTTTGGGTGCTAGGAACTGAATCCCTTTCTTCTGTAAGAACGGTAAGTCTCTGAACAGATCTGTCTCTCTAGCCCCCAGCACCCAGCTTTTTATGTGGATGCTGGAGATCCAAATTTAAGTTCACATGCTTGTATAACAAGTACTTTATCCACCAAGCCATCTCCCTGGCCTCAACAAAGACATTTTCGAAAAATAATTCCCCATCAGATACATAACTTAAGTAGTTAAAGAATGTGGTTTTATTGTAGTAATAGACTTCCTAGTAGAAAAGAATAACTGTAGATAGAGCACTGTGGTTGTCCTGAAACTTGATATGTAATAGTGTGACCTCATATTAGTATAGAGAAGATGACTGAGGGCCGGGAGTGGTGGCGCACACCTTTAATCCCAGCACTCAGGAGGCAGAGGCAGGCAGATCCCTGTGAGTTCAAGGCCAGCCTGGTCTACATAGTGAGTTCCAGGACAGGTGGGGCTACAGGGAGACCCTGTCTCAAAAAGACCAAAAAAAAAAAAATGATGACTGGCTTTTAGAAACTGGTATTTCATGTAGAAAAATAAAACAGGTAGAGTGCATCTATTGTATTTAAGGAGTTCTTTTATATGCTCATTTTAGAAACTAACCAGCACAGTATTTGACCCACTCTACTTTCCTGAGTTGATCCTAGACACAAATTCTGCTTATAGAATTTTTATAGAAACCATAAAAGCTGACTGATGTTAGCTTGTAGGGTATTAAAGTATAGATGAGGATGGTATGCAGGAGCCTGGTAAAGCCATAGGACACCAAGATTAAGGATAGGTCTGTTTATGTACAAGCTTCACAGCAGTGTTCAGGATCTGGTGAAATCTAGAATATACAGTACCATTACTCATAAAATAATATTTGCATTGAATCCAGCCGTAGGTTAGTATTTGGGATGTACTGCCTTGCCCACATTGCCTGTGCTGTGTTCCCAACACCCTTCTCTGCACTGTGCTCTCTGCTTCCTCCCTAGGAGAGGCCTGCCTCAGACTCCTGGCAGAAACTCGAGAAGTCTCGAGAGTATAAAAACAGTAACCAGCTCCGGGAATACCAGCTGGAAGGGATGAACTGGCTTCTTTTTAATTGGTACAACAGGTAAGGGGCCAAACCAACCCATATTTGCAATGCAATGTATGTTGTTGCCTTGGCCTGGAAAACAGAGAGTAGTAGAAGGATAGTGAGAGAGCAGCACCACCTTCAGTTTGGGGATATTCCAAAACTTTATTTTTATATCAGTCGTTGCCCCAACAAAAAAGAGTAAGTAGCTATTACTGATTTTGTGTCTTGGTGGAAGGGGACATTCTAATAAAAAAGATAGGAGAAATAAAACATAAAAGATCTGTATTGCTGGGGCTATTGTTTATTTGTTTGGGTTTTGGTTTTTTGAGATAGGGTTTCATATAGCCCAGGCTGGCCTCAAATTCCTTGTATAGCTACAGATGACCTTGAACTTGTGATCATCTTGCTGCTACCTCCCAAATGCTAGGATTATATATATATCACTACACCTGACCTTATCTCTTTAAGTCTCTAGGCAGAGACAGACACATACACACACACACACACACACACACACACACACGCGCACAATTAAAAAGATATAAAAAGGAATGAACCTGGCCTCTTCTGTTCTTTGTATGTAGTAGATGTGCTGGATGATTTGTACAGTAGCAATCATCTTTGAATTCTTTGTGTTCTGTTTGTTTTGGGGGGGGTTGTTTTTGTTTTTGTGGGGTAGGGAAGGTTTTTTGTTGTTGCTGTTGTTAACAGTGTACTCCCATGCAGAACACACCTAGAAGGAATTCTGGGGACCTCAGGTTCTAGTTGTAGTCTCTGCCAATACCAGAGTATAACTCACCCAGTGATCCAGGTCTTGGGTCACACAGCAGTGAGAGACTGAGCTCAGATAGTGGTCACAACTCTCCAGGATCACCACTCTTGCTTCTCATCACCAGAGAGAGCAATATTTTTACTCTTTCATGTAAGGAATTTGTTATGTAGGGTAAAAGTTTGTCCTTTGATAACACAAAGAGGATGGACAGTAGGATTTACCATCTTTTCATTTTTACCTTGGTTTCTAGGATGTTTGCAGTTCCAAAAACTGGCTCAGCCAGACTCAGACAAATTTCACATTTTCCCTATGTAGACTCTGGGGGTGGGGGGGGTGTTGTGTGTGTGTGTGTGTGTGTGTGTGTGTGTGTGTATAAGTATAATTGAGGTGTGGTGGCGCACGCCTTTAATCCCAGCATTCGGGAGGCAGAGGTAGGTAGGTCTTTGTTAGTTCAAAGCCAGCCTGGTCTACATACTGAGTTCTAGACTAGCTGGGACTACAGGGAGACCCTGTCTCAAAAAAATTATTTTTAAAAAGAAAGTATAATTGAATATCTGTGGCACTAAAGCAGAAGGTGGAGTACTCTTTGTAGGAGGAAGGAGACCAGCAAAAGGAGGGGAAAGTGGTAAGAAAGATCTAAAGCAGTGAATGTATGAATGGATGTGATGAATGAAAACATCATAATGTGTATACTCACTTAAAATTAATTTTAAAAATTGAATTTTCAAAAACCTGGCTTGGTTTTGAAGCATCTTTCCCCTAATCTCGTAACATTGTTTTAATTTATGGTATTTTTAGTTTCTATTTTATGGCTTTATTTCATATATTTTCTTGTAAGTTGGCATAGTTCCATTTTGGAAGTAGGCAAGGTATGAATAATTGTAAACCTAGCCTCAGTTTCAATTCTGCAAAGTTATAAAGTCTTCACTGACCTTAGAGGTCAGAGAGTTATAAAAAAACCCACAATTTTCCTATATTGATAATGAATCACCTACATTTCTTACCCTCTGCAGAAAAAACTGTATTTTGGCTGATGAGATGGGTCTAGGGAAAACCATCCAGTCCATCACATTCCTTTCAGAAATATTCCTCAGGGGAATCCACGGCCCCTTTCTCATCATTGCTCCCCTTTCCACCATCACTAACTGGGAGCGAGAGTTTCGGACATGGACAGAAATGAATGCCATTGTGTACCACGGCAGCCAGATTAGCAGGCAGATGATCCAGCAGTATGAGATGGTGTACAGAGATGCACAGGTGAGCCTCACGTGAACCTCAAAGACCCAGAGAGTCCCTGAGATCACAACAGCTTTTTTGACCTTATCTTCAGGAGTTTCAGTGCCATCCATCTTGGGTTACTGTTGACTTATTTGTAGAGTTCTGTACTTGGTAACTCTGACTTCTTGCTCTTCCCTTGTAGCTTTATTAGTTTATGATAAAGCAGAAGAGTGAAGAGATACTTGCTCATCCCTCTGAGATAACCAGAGGTCTTTTATAGGACACTGGAAGCTTGGCCTATTGATTGACTTATGAAGTTGCTTATGTATATAGAAGATTTTTTTCTGAACTATTACTTGCTCAATAAAAAAAAGTGAGAGGGCTGGAGAGATGACTTAGCAGTTAAGAGCACTGGCTGCTCTGGCAGAGAACCCAGGTTTGGTTTCTACCACTAATAACCTGAACCTGGTGCAAGTGCTAATAGTGTTCATATCTCCAATTCCAGGGGATCCAGTGCCCTCTTCTGGCCTCCAAAGGCATCAAGCATGCACTTACATACATACAACAAAACACTCATGCATAAAAGAAAAATAAACAAAATTGTTTTAGAAAAAAAGAGAGAGGAGGGAGGGGGCAAGGAGGGAGGCAGGGAGGGAAGGAGAAAATGAGAGTTCATGTATGGCGGAGAGATTCCTCACCCAGGAAATTTGGAGAAGAAATGAACAGATTGGATACAGAAAGGTAAACATGGGGGGCTGGAGAAAGCTCAGCAATTAAGAACGCTTTCTGTTCTTGCAGAGGACCTGAGTTCAGTTCCCAGCACCTACGTAGTGACTCACAACTCCTTGTAACTCCAGTTCCAAGGGATCTGATGCCCTCTTCTGGCCTCTGTGGGCACCAGGCATGCACACATACGTACATACTTTTACATACAGGCAAACATTCATGCACATAAAGATCTTTTTTAAATGGGTCTCATATTGTTAAAAACACGACAGAACTTTCTTTTAAGCTTTTGTTATATGTAATATATCAATTTATTCAGCATGGATTTATGCCTGTCGGGCACTGGTTTTCAAAACTGAGAAAAGTAAAATTAAATGATTAGTCAGAGGAAAAACGGGCTTCATACACTTTAGGACTTACTTGGAAGAAACTTCAGATGTGCTTCACCACGAGGCAGCTCTGCTTTTGTGGTGGCAGCATCAAAACCAGGCAGCAGACAGAAGTGTGTCCATCCCATCTATCACCAGGGTCAGCAAGGTCTTTAATTGGGTCTCTGCAATAGTCTGAGTTACAAAGTAGCAGTTATGTGAATCTGCAACGTAACAGAGGGTTTCCTTGAGCATTCAAGATGTGTATGGTTTAGACAGACTTCAGGCTGGGGGTGAGGCATGAATCACCCCATCTGCTTTCCTTATCACAATTAAGAAATGAGAAGTCCCCTTGCTGTCTGTTATCTTCTCACTTCTATGAGAATATTGACTCCCACGGTTGTTTCCTTTATGTTTTGAGATCTTGCTTGTCTAAATAACTGATTTATTCTTTTCTCTTTCCTTACATGAGGATAAACAGTGCATGTTAGCTTCTCACCTGGCATTGAACATTACTGCCTTCTCCAATCCAGCAGATAATCCATGAGCAGAATTTGGTAGCCATGGTGTAAAGCTCTGCTTTGGGTTGTGTCATCCTCAGGGAAACCCCCTTTCAGGAGTCTTCAAGTTCCATGTTGTCATCACAACATTTGAGATGATCCTGGCAGATTGCCCAGAGCTGAAGAAGATTCACTGGAGCTGTGTGATAATTGATGAGGCCCACAGATTGAAGAATAGGAACTGTAAACTTCTGGAGGGACTAAAGCTCATGGCCCTGGTGAGAATTAGCCAGCTTTTTACATAAATAAACACAGATTCCTTCTACTCCAAGTAGAGGGATCGTTCCATGGCCATTCTGCATGCCCTTTTTGCCATGGATTGATACCCAGAGGGACTAAAGGAATGCTGAAATATCATGAAATTTGTAACCTGGAAATGTAAGGTGTATTCGCTCTGTTTCTGGGTCCCTATGTCAACTGGTACCAAAGATGGTAGTCTTTTAACACTGCTGTCTTAGAGCAGTGCCTCATATGCAGTGGGTAGGCACTTCATGCTTTTGAGTGAATAAATGGTTGCTCTAGCTTTGAAATTGCTGCTGGAATCATTGATGTGAAAGTAAAGTTGACCTGTTAATGACTGAAGTCCTATGAAGTGTCATTACCCCATCTTTTCATTAAAAATGAATGGAATTGCCCTAGATTGAGCACAAAATGCCCTGGCTTAATTTTCCCCATAAAATACTGTTTTGGTGGCTCAAACGCTATACAATAATGTTTTTAATTTGTGCAGGAACATAAAGTGCTGCTCACTGGAACACCCTTGCAGAACTCTGTAGAAGAGCTCTTCAGTTTGCTGAATTTTCTGGAGCCATCTCAGTTTCCTTCAGAGACTGCTTTCTTGGAGGAGTTCGGAGATCTAAAAACAGAAGAGCAGGTAACTAAGGGCAAAAGGATTGAGGAGACTGTGATGGTCAGCTTCACATTATGGAAAGTAGTCATCATGAAGTCAGGATTTAGCAAGTTCTTGCATCTCTTGTAAAATAATGCTTTCTTTGTTTTGTGTATTTGTTTATGTTGAAGAGGACACGTAATTATTATCAATTCTTATTGCAACAAGGGATGGATAAATTTGCATCCAAAGTGTCTTATGTACCAAGCCTCCTGCTTCACTTAACTCCCTGTACATTCAGTGATGCTGTTTGTAGCTCTGGCCTCAGAAGCATGGTGCTTTCTTCTGCTTCCTCATTCCTTCATCTTTCCTACTGTATAGTCTGTGCATGTTCCCAGGCCCATCTTCTTGGTTATAGCACATTACACAAGGGTGAGGAAAAGAAAGCAGTCATATCTGGAGTATTGGATAAGTCCAGTTTTGTCCAGATTATCTGGATTGCCTCAGTTTTTGAAGATCTAGTCCTATGTCTAGTTATTGGACTTAATTCAAACCATTGTTAACAACATCCATCTACTGTTGGTAGATGTTGCTCCTAGAAATATAGAATTAAGTCAGACAAGTTTAAATGTGGTAACAGGAATGAAAAACAAGAGTTGGAACCTCTAAAAGAGAAATCTAAGAATCTAGAAATTCACAAAGGAGAGAGTACAATTTGAGAATACCTTTGAAGCAGGTGTGGTGGTGCACGCCTTTAGTCCCAGCACTCGGGAGGCAGAGGCAGGCAGATCTCTGTGAGTTCAAGGCCAGCCTGGTCTACATAGTGAGTTCCAGGCCAGCTGGGGCTACTGGGAGACCCTGTTTCAAAAAGACCAAAAAAAAAAAAAAGAATACCTTTTGAGGGATAAGTAAGTTTGCAATGATGAGAGAGGTAAAGAGAGGTAACTGCATTGGGGAAGAATAAAAAAAAAGTCAGCCATGAACTTCATACAATAGTGAGGAACCATCTGTTTGAGCCATAAACAGAATGGCTGAATTACAAAGTGTCTGTGGCCAGAGTTGTTCATGGTTATATTGTTGAAAGATCTTGAAAGGCAGGTTGAAAAACTAGTACATAATAGAAGTCATATGAGGCTTTTATTTAAGAATGACACAATTTGTTCTGCTAAATTGATCTAGCAATGGTGTAAAAGTGGGTTGGGGTAGAGAATTTGGGGACCAAAGAGATTTGAGACTTCCACTTACTGGTGTCACACGTACACTCTGGTTCCTGTTTGGTGCTTTTTACCTGTGATTTAAGTCAGTCTTTATAAACAGAGAAGAATCCTACCTAACTCTCCTCCTTTGCATTTGCAATGTCTGTTGATCTTGAAAAGCCAGCTCCACCCTCTCTCCATTTTTGGGCCATTGGAAATTCATCCTCTTCTCCCATTGCACTTAATTTGTGGTATGCATTTTTTCTTCTTCCTAGACAATGATCTCCCTGAGGACAAGGCCCACATCTTCTCCAAAGTTGTCTTTGTTGTATTGACCAGCACAGTGTCTGGCATGTAGTATACTCTAAATGATTCAGGTATGAACCAAGTGAAGGGCAAAAGCTGAACCCGGCATGTGGCAAAGTGACATTTGTCCCTGTCCTTAACAATTAGCTAGCTGTGTTTTTCTTTTCTTTCTGGGCTCTTACATTAGTAATTACCATTTGGGAAACTACATTCCTAAGTGCCCTTGGATGATAAAATCAAGGTCTGATAAGAAGTAGGTTTAACATTGGGGTTAGTTATCAGTAAACCAAAAAATAAAGAGAGAAGCAATCAAATGTCTGGTTTATTTTGTAATTTTTTAAAGCTATTTTTAGTTGACAAAATTATATGTGCTTTTGTGTACAACATGCTTTGAAATATGTATCCATAGAATAGCTAAATCAAGCTAGTTAGCCTGTAAATTACTTTACCTCCTTATTTTGGGTGAGAATGCTCCAGACCATTCTCGTAGCAGTCTTCACGAATATAGTATGTGGTTCCTAACTATAGTCGCCAGGTTGAGCAGTAGCTCTCAAGTTTGTTCTATCTAGCTTACATTTTTTGTCCTTTGAGCAATATCTCCCCAAACCCCACAGCCTATACCAGTCTCTGTAGTCACCTTTCTGCCTGCTTCTATGAAATGTCTATATTTTAAAACACCATAAAGGATAGCTCTAGAAAGTATCTGTTTCCAAAGTAAAGCATGTCCATCATTGTCTAAAACCTGTTTCAGTGAGTACCTCTTTGCTCGCTTTCTACAAGTGATGTTACAGTTTTGCAGGATGCAGCAGATCCGACCCCTTTCAAAGCTTTTGCACAGCCCTTTCTGACTTTAAAACTTAATTTCCTTTGTACTTTCACATGTCCTTATTTTATTTTCCCATCAGAGTTAATCTTACTGGTATCATGCTTCAGCTGTAGGTTGACTCAAGTACTTTGACTTGAATCACCTACCTTGTCATTGTCTGCCTGTAAGAGAGAACAAGTTACCTTGCTGGTGAAATCTAGATTGTGGAGATCTCTGTGGAGGTGTGGGTTATTGGAAGTGTACTCAGATCATAGCAAGGAGCACTACCAGGCTTGAAATGGCCCTAATACAACAGCTCCCATGGTGGGTGGGAGATGTTCCTATACAACATTAGTAATGCTCCTAGACACAAATGCTGCTCTCTTCCATAAAAAGCATAGGAGAACTCCATTTTGCACTGCTTCTACCTCTTACTCTGTCCTTTCAGCTTCTAAGTCTTCATTTTTAATGTATCACATGTACTTCCTAACAAGACTTAAAATATTCTGTACTTAATTTCTCTGCATGTGTGTGTGATAAAGAGCGGGGAGGTTTGTTTCCTCCATCCCAGAGAATAGGTGCTGCCTTCTTTCTCCCTTTTTATCATGTTAGGAAGTTGCCACAGAGATTCTCAGTAATTTGTGAACTAAAGCCAGATTGCTTTTTCCTTCTAGTACTATTGTAAGCTCCCCATTTCCAGGTCAGTCTATGATCTCTTAGTATACTACCACAGTGCTCTCTGACATTGAAGAGATTATAGTGAATGTTGAAACACCACAGTGATCACTCAGTCAAGACTGGGGCAAGTAAATGGCTCTTTTTCCTGAACAGGTAAAGAAATTGCAGTCTATCCTAAAACCAATGATGCTTCGGCGCCTGAAAGATGATGTGGAAAAGAACCTTGCTCCCAAACAAGAGACAATCATTGAAGTAGAACTGACCAATATCCAGAAAAAGTACTACCGTGCCATCTTGGAGAAAAACTTTTCCTTCCTTACTAAAGGTGCAAATCAGCACAACATGCCAAATCTTATCAACACCATGATGGAGCTGAGAAAGTGCTGTAACCATCCCTACCTGATCAATGGTGAGTCAAGGTAATAGGGAGTCACTCATACCAGGCATGGGCCTCTGTCAGAAACCAGTGAGAATCAAAGGTCTAATGTGCTAAGTTCTCGATATCTGCTAGAACATACATACTTTCATCTTTTTACACAGCATAGAACAGAGAGAGGGTCAGGAGCTGGAGAGATGGCTCAGCAATTAAGAGCACTGACTGCTCTTGCAGATGACCCAGGTGCGAATCCTGGAACTTACGTGGTGGCTAACAACCATTTTTAACTCCAGTTCCATGGGGTCCAGTGCCCTCTTCTGACCTCCGTGGGCATTGCACAGCATGGGCTCACTTACATACATGCAGGCAATATACTCATACACATAAAAAATAATAATAAGCCGGGCATGGTAGTGCACGCCTTTAATCCCAGCACTTGGGAGGTAGAGGCAGGTGGATCTCTGAGTTCAAGGCTGGCCTGGTCTGCATAGTGAGTTCCAGGATAGCTGGGGCTACAGGGAGACCCTGTCTCAAAAAGACCAAAAAAATAAAATAATAATAATAAATTTTTTTTTAAAAAAAAGAACAGAGCCGGGGGCTGGAGAGATGGCTCAGTGGTTAAGAGTACTGACTGCTTTTGCAGAGGACCCAGGTTCGATTCCCAGCACCCACATGGCGGCTACAAACCGTCCTTAACTCCAGTTCAAAGGGGAATCCGACGCCCTCTTCTGACCTCCGCGGCATTGCACAACATGGGTATGCTCACATACATGCAGGCAATACACTCATACACATAAAATAAAAATAATAATTTTTTTTCCCCCGGAGCTGAGGACCAAACCCAGGGCCTTGTGCTTGCTAGGCACTTTACCTCTGAGTTAAATCCCCAACCCCCAAAATATTTTTTTTTTAATCTGTAAAACAGGCCGGGCGTGGTGGCACACGCCTTTAATCCCAGCACTCGGGAGGCTGAGGCAGGTGGATCTCTCTGAGTTCAAGGCCAGTCTGGTCTACATAGTGAGTTCCAGGTCAGCTGGAGCTACAGGGAGACCCTGTCTCAAAAAGACCAAGAAAAAAAAAATCTGTAAAACAAAGAAAAATTCTTTATTACATTTTATTCAAAGAATAGTTTTGTTTGTTCCTTTTTAGGGGCAGAGGAAAAAATTCTGGAAGATTTCCGGAAATCCCACAGCTCTGATGCCTCTGACTTTCAGCTGCAGGCCATGATCCAGGCAGCAGGGAAGCTGGTGCTGATTGATAAGCTGCTCCCTAAGCTGATTGCAGGTGGCCACAAAGTGCTTATCTTCTCACAGATGGTGCGCTGCCTCGACATCCTGGAAGATTATCTCATCCAGAGGAGGTGAGACTGTCACTAAAGCTGTGACCAGCACTGTGAGCAGCTGCATTTCTATGAGGTCTCTTTGATTCATTCAAGTATGCTTAACAAAAACTAAACATTCAAAAATGGATAAAAGGGGTCTCTTTTAAAGATTAACTAAAATCCATAGTTAATTTTATGGCCAAGTAGTCTCAAGTTTAACTATCTGATCTCATAGCCATTATAATATGAACTTACTGTTTTGCTTAAGAAAAATTCCATGTTTCTTTATATTTTCTTTAACTGGAAAAAACAAAATTGAAATAGCTATAGAAAAGGTGAAGTAAATAACGTATTGATGCTTTGGTTGTTTGGTAATAGCAGAAATACATCCTGAGCGGCATTGCTGCTTCAAATTTCTGAAAGTGCCTAAGCCACTCAGAAAAAGGGTTTTATGTCCTTTTCTCAGCAAATCCTCTAAGGTTTTATGATACACTAGCAATGGATGGCACCCCAATTAATTTTTTTTCATAGTCCTCTGTATGCGTCCTTGAACCTGACTTCCATAGTAGTACAGGTGAGACATCTGTGGGGTATATGGATTATTTGGACTGTCTGCTGGAGCTACATTGGTTACATCACACTGTTAGACTTTCAGTCACTGTGATACACGAGTGATCTGAAGAAGATAGTCTTTGGGGTTTTTTTGGTCTTTTTTAGACAGAGTCTCCCTTGTAGCACCAGCTGTCCTGGAACTCACTATGTAGACCAGGCTGGCCTTGAACTCACAGAGATCCGCCTGCCTCTGCCTCCCAAGTGCTGGGATTAAAGGTGTGCACCACCACGCCTGACCTGTCAGTAGGTTTCTGAAATGTGCTTTTAAGGATATAAAAGTTTTCAAGATCATTAAAGTTAGTAACCTAAGCATTGCTAAATTTAAAGAGTGCCTCTCTTTTCAGGTAGTAAAATCGTAGCAGATCTCAGGTATCTTAGCAGATGTTCCTATCCTTTAAGATTTCTATTTGCCCTTATAAGTTACATAACTTTCTAGAAAGAGTACTGAAGAAAATGTCAGATTTAACTGTGGATATGCTGACATTTAGTATTATGTGAATAATTCTTCAAAGTTAGACTAGATGATTGAAGGAATTCTAAGTGCCATAGTAGAAATTTGCATGGGAATGGATTGGGCTGGAGAGATGATTCAGAACACTGACTTTCTTGCAGAAGACTCAGGTTCAAATCCCAGCACCCACGTGGCAGCTAACAACTGTCCGTAACTTCAGTTCCAGGGAATCCAGCAGCCTCTTCTGTCCTCCACAGGCATTGCATGACACGGGTGCACTTACCTACATGCACGCATAATACTCATACACATAAAATAAAAATAATAAATTTATTATTATTTTTTTAATTCGCATGGTAAGAATCATAGGCCTTTCTTCCCCTGGTGGAAGCTCTGTGAGTAAATGGAAACTGCTAGAGCAGTTTGGTAGTGTCACTTCACCATAGATTAGGGGCTTACTGCCAAAGCACTTGCTCCTTTGGGTGTCTTATTCTTCCAAATATATGTGACTTAGTTTGTGGGTTTGCTTTTCATTTTGTATGTCAAGTAACAGTGTGATTGCAGGTAAGTATAAATCTGGATTAAGCTTTTATGCAATTTCCCTTACCATTTAATGCAATTTTATGTTCAAATTAAGAGTTGTAGTTTCTTTTGAAAATACAGAGATTTAACCTGGACAAGTCTCTGTTTGTACTTGAGAGTTTACCTTTGTAGACCTTCATATTTGTGCATATGTGTGTTTCATTTTATTGTTTTTGAACTTGCTATATCCTACATTCTGCTTTAAAAACTCACATTTTCTATATAATATATTATGAGTTTGCCTTTATGTTCCTGTAACAAAATCTTGATGAACTGCATGATATTCTTATAGGTTATTTCTGTTTTTTCAGAATTTTAAGAAATTCTGAGTGAATATTCCTTTATAGACACTGAATGTTCCCAGATACAGATTTCCAAAGTATCTTCTAGTAAGAGTGTTTTATTTATATATTTTCAACTCCATTTGAGGATGCCTTTTCCCAAATTCTGCTTCATATTATTTTGCCATATTCTTTCCTAATTCAATAAACCAAAATTAGAGTCTCTTACTTTAATTTGTATTTCTGATTACTAATAAGGGTGGGTTTTTGTTTTTTGTTTGTTTGGGTTTTTTTTTTAGTTTTTTTTGTTTGTTTGTTTGTTTTTAGTGTTTTTTGAGTCAGTCTCCTGGTAGCCCCAGCTGGCCTGGAACTCACTATGTAGAAATGGCTGTTACTATTTTAGTTCTGAGATTTCTGTTTTGACTCCTTACTTTTGTTTTTCTGTTGAGATTTCCTATTTTTTATTACCTATATGACTACTGATTTGAGCATAACTACTCTAACACTTAAGTCTGAATCACAGCATCCTAAGTTTACATACATTTCTTTCTCTTGAGAATGAATCACATATTCCTGGTTCTTCATATATTACAAAATGTTAAGGTTTTCCCTAGATACTGTGGATGCTATGTTGTAGAAATTCAGAATTCTGTCACAGTGTTCTGAAAGTATTACTTAGAGGCTCGACTTGAACTGCAAACTGTCCATGTTTCTCCTAGGCAGCAGCTGTAGTCTTAGTTCAGAGGATTTAGGATGACGGCCTCAAGCTAGCATGGTTCAACACACACGCCTGTGTTCTGCTGACGCTAGCCATCATAGCTGCTTATCAGAGAGCGGCTTTTTATGAGCGGTAGCTGTGTCTCTGCCACTGTTACTGTACCTTTCCTCTGACCCAAACAAGCCTAATTCCTTTCTAGTAACCTTCCAGTAGGGCCTTGTTGGGGTTTGTTGTTGCTGTTGTTGTTGTTGCTGCTTTGTTTATGCATTTTGTCCGGGGCTGGTGTGTCAGGACCTTGCCGTCCATAGCAGATGCAGAGTCTCTGGGTTTCAGATCAGGATCTTTTCTCTGGTGTCTGGTATCTACAACCACTGGATGGTATGGTACTACTGACTTGGTGCTCTGGTCTGTCAGAGGAGCTTGTTGACTTGAGGTGTGCTCTCAGTATGAGAATTATCTGTCGGCCTGACCATTTAATTAGGATCCTCCAGTATCCACATTTTCATCTCTTATTTCTTCTCCTCCTTCCTGCCTAGAAAGTGGAATCTTAATTGTCTTCTGAGCTGACTAGGGGAGAAGCATAAGAAAGAGCAGAAAGTCTCAGTATCCCTATCACTCTCCCAGTGTGGCATATCTACTTTGAACTATGCTTAATTCTATCTCCCAGAGTACAGAGGATTGAGAGCTTTCATTTAGTTCTTAACCTTTTCAAGGCTGGAGTCAGTGATATAAAAGCAAATTGATACTTCAGCAAATATTCCACTAGTTCCCATGTTTTTAGACTCTCTGCATGCTCACTTTTCGGAATACCTATCCGCTAGAGCCTGATACCTCCAGATACTCCACAGTATTAAATCAGGCTAGGTCTTGCCTGGGATTCTACATTTTTTTCAAATCACATATCACTTGGCATACTTTCTAGCTTCAGAATGTTACTGCTTCTGTTTAATTCATTTGGGGGAAAGGATTATACCTTGTACTATCATTTTACTGTAGGTTTGGGAAGTAGGTAAAATGTGCATATTCATTGGTAATCCTTACTTGGATTTCTTTGATTTTCCTTTTGATTTTGGTCTTTAAGCTTTCTTGTTTCGGATAATAACATTAGTAGAAGTTTATTTTCTTTCCAAATATATCTGCTTTTCTAATTTTCTGTTTTATGAAATAGGTTTTTTGTTTTTCGTTTTTTTGGTTTTGTTTTTTTTTGTTTTTTTTTGGTTTTTGGTCTTTTTGAGACAGGGTCTCCCTATAGCCCCAGCTGGCCTGGAACTCACTTTGTAGACCAGGCTGGCCTTGAACTCAGAGACCCACCTGCCTCTGCCTCCTAAGTGCTGGGACTTACCACGCCCGGCTGAAATAGAACATTTTTATCCCAACGTTCATATATAATACTATACATAAGTATGTTGAGGCATTATATATGCTAGAGCTGTATCCAGTTTTCCCATTCTTCCTGGGACTGGAGAGATGATTCAGCAATTAAGAGCACTGTTGTACTTCCAGAGGACCCAGCTCTATTCCCAGCATCCACATTAGGCAGCTCTTAGCTGCCTATAACTCTGGCTCCAGAGGAACCAATGCCGTCTTCTGTCCTCCATGTGTACCTGTACACACATGGTACACACATGGCATACACACAGACATACACATGCACATAAATAAAAATATTTCAAGCAAAAAGAACTTCTGTTCTTTTGCTCACATATTCTAGATGAACTTTAGAATTATTCTTTAAACCACCTGTGACCACTCTAGACTCTAACTGCAGAAAATATATGTATACATATATACATATTTATGTTCCTATAGAGACATATATGATAGAATTTTATGCATTAAATAGAATAGGATTAACATCTTTGCAAAACTGAGAAACATGCTAGTCTCTGAATCTACTTCAACCTTTTTTTTTTTTTTTTTTTTGGTCTTTTTGTCTTTTTGAGACAGGGTCTCCCAGTAGCCCCAGCTGGCCCGGAACTCACTATATAGACCATGCTGGCCTTGAATTCACAGAGATCCACCTGCCTCTGCCTCCCAAGTACTCTACTTAGACCTTTTATGTACATCGTTGAATTGAGTTAATAAATATGAAGGGCCTACCTTTGACTGAAACCTGTGTTGGTGGTATGGGCACATGGTGAGCAAAGCAGCATAACTCCTAGCAGCACATCACCAAGTCCTGCCTGTCACAGAAATTTATCTCAAACATACTATATGTTTATGGTAGTTGTGAATGTGACCTCTGTCTCTCGGTCTATGTGAGAGAGAGAGGGGAGAGAGAGAGAGAGAGAGAGAGAGAGAGAGAGAGAGAGAGAGAGAGAGAGAGAGAATGATGTGTGCCAGCTGGTTATTGCTGGGAGACAAGAAAATTGTTCGTTTCCCTTCAGGCCCTCTGAGGTCAATATTTCTTGTGCCAAAAACACGTCACCCCCACCCTTCGCCCCTAGCCTGTCCCTCAGAGGTTTTTTCCAGAGTGCCACCTGCTTCTTGTTGACATTTGTCAGTTTTTCAGAATTACAGCTTGATGAGCCACACCAATTCCTAGGGAACTCATTCAAAATAAAGTTGTCACAGAGGGTTAATAGCTGTGCTGAAGTTCGGTGTGGAAAATGTTACGGTGTCCGATTTTGTCATTCATACTCATCAGCCCTCAAGGTTTCTTTGTTCTTCAGCCTCTTTGCTGCTCCAGCTATCCGTTTGGTTTTGTTCCCATTTAATTTCATGCCAGACTTTCATACAAGAATGAGGAGATGTGGCTCAGAATTGAAGGGAGAATGGGGAGTGATCTAAGAGTTCAAATAATTTATCTTTAGTGGCATGTTGTTTGAGCGCACTTCCTCAAAACTAAACAAGTGACAGAGTGAGCATTGTGTCAGCCATTCTGCATGCATTTCACTTCTCACAAATATTGTTACATCATAGCTGGCAAAACACTTACCTAATTTTATGGGGTTTTCCCCTCAGTAAGCTGCTTCATTGCTGTTTGTTGATTTCTTCTTCCCCACATGCTGTGCCAGTTCCAACCTCACTGTGATCCACAGGCCTCTGGCTCTCTCTGATGCCCGGGGTATCTTATAGCCCTCTATTCCTACACCATTGTTGGTTGACTTATAGGGGAAGGGGGCTATTGTTCAATTGAATTGTAGCCCTGTCTTCTCATTCCGAGTTCTGTGTTGCTACTTTGGGTCACACATAGCCAGGTTCCTGGAACACTGTTTTCTCAACACCATTTTCATATTTAGTTACAACTTTTGATTCGACCTTCAGTTAATGTTACAAGTTTCCACATTTTACGGGTGTCCCCAGTTTGCCTTCATTTTCTTTTTTTAGTTTTTAAGTAAACTCCTCTGTCCTACTGCATTGTGAAAGCCCTCAGTCACATGGATCTTGTTTCAACTTGGTTATCAGCTAGGTGCCTGAGCAAGATTGCTTGTGTGGTTGTTTTGCTGTGAAGTTTACTCAGGTGAGAAATGTTGTGATAATAGAAACTACCTCATAGAATTATGGTGAGAAATGTGGTGATACCCATCAAGCATGTGCTGCAGTATCTGGTATCATGAGACACTCAGGAACTTGCTCTTGGGGTTGTGGCTGTTACAAATAATAACCTTAAATGTGCACATCTAACCCTTTGTCTTCATCTTACAACACAAAATCATTTTGTTCTGCCTCTGACAGTCCAATCTCTGTCTCTCATGTTGTTTGCTACTATAGTACCCATAAAATGTTACTCTTCAGTATATTCTAATTTTTCAAAAGAAACAATAGCAAAAAATTATACCAACACTTCTAGGTATGGTTATCTTATGAGTCTGTAGGAGAAATACAGTTTTTCAGTGTTCTGTAATTCTGAGTTGCTCAGGTTTCTTTATGTGGATTTCCTTGCCTGTTTGCTTACATGGCTGTTTTCTCAAAGAAGTTAGGGATATATTGCTGAATTTTGTTTTCTTTTTTTGTTCATTATTTTTATTCTATGTGTATGAGTGCATTGCCTACATGTATGTACGTGTACCCATGTCATACAATGTCCACAGAAGTCAGAAAAGGGTGTCGGATCCCCGGTACTTGATTTATAGACAATTGTTAGCCACCATGTGGGTACTAGGATCTGAACCCGGGTCCTCTATAAGGGTATCCATAACTGCTGAGCCATCTCTCCAACCCCCAAATTTTGTTTTCAAAGCCATTTCCACATTTACCCTTAGAATTCCCATCCTTATAACCTTGAACTAAGTTTTAGAGATCTCCTTTCCCAAATTGACTCATGATCTGGTTATTTTTTGGATTTGAGGTGGGTTGGTCCTTTAACTTAGAAGGTTCATTTGTTAGATTTAGTGCCAGTGTCCACTGTGAATTTATCTGTTGCCGGTGGAGCAGATAAGAGACTGTAATGGAATGAGCTGGAAAAGCATAAGATGCTGCGACATCTTATGCTCTGTTAATCATGTGGTGTCCACCACAGTGCTGGTTAGTTTATGTCAACTTGACACAAACTAGAGACACCTGGGAAGATGAAACCTCAGGTGAGGAATTTCCTCCATCACATTGGCCTGTGGGCCTGTCCTATGGGGCATTTTCTTGATTCCTGCTCTGTATGGGAGGCCCAGCCACTGTGGGTGGTGCCACGCCTACGCTGGTGGACTAAGCTGTATAAGAGAAGTAGTTGAACCAGCCAGCAAAGAGCAATCCTCTGTGCTCTCTGTTCCAGTTTCTACCTCATCTTCCCTCAATAATGGACTGTGGTGGGGGTAAGCCAGATAAACCCTTTCCTCCCTCCCCATGTTGGTTGTGGTCACTGTTTTGTCAAACCAACAGAAAGCAAATCAAAACACCCATAAAGGTCCATCTGTGGTTTTTTTTCTCTGATTAGACAGGGGTAACATGTCCATGGAACAGTTTTCGTTTCCTGTTCTTACTTTTACAAACCTCTTCATGCTGGCCAACTCTTTTCTTACCTGTCCACACAGGTGTCATCTTCCTGACACTCAGCTCTTCCCCTGTCGCCCTCCAGTGCTCTTCAGTCTTCTTGTAGGCTCACTTTAGAGACCTGTCCTGTGATTTATTCCTACTTGCTTGTAGTATACTACCCAGAAGACCTAGATTTAACTTTAAGCCTGGAGGTTTTGCTTTGCACTTCTAGAGCTTTGAGGAACTGGCAGGGTAGAAATGGCTGTGGCATAATCCATACCTGACAGTAGTCTTCCTACCCCTTTTGGTTGCCCTAAGCAACCAGAGACTGCTGTAAACACTGAGATTTTTTTGTTATGAGCACTGTTGAACAGTTGGGGCTTGTATTTGCTTTTCTTGCCAGGAAAATTCTTAAGATGAGATTCTCTGCAAGTATAAGCTGGGAAATTCTTGAGAATAAGTTGTCTGGATAAGTTACTGGGGATTGATAATTGGGATCAGTACTTAGTGATTTTAATCCTTGTAGTCCTCCTTGATTTATGCCTGGCTTTTTATTTTGTTTTTTGATTATTTCATGGGAAAGACATTCTACAATGCAGTTCTAATCTGTCCTGCCTCATATGTAGGGTGGGATTCCTTAGAGACTGTTGTCATTTGGTCCAAATTTAGAAGTGAAGGATTTGAGGCCATTGGGCAGCAGCTTCCTGATTGTTTATTTTTCTTTGAACCGTGATTAACGCCTGGGCTTTCGTTCATTTGGGTCCCCTCAGATACACCTATGAGCGAATTGATGGGCGAGTACGGGGAAACCTGCGCCAGGCAGCCATCGACCGGTTCTGTAAGCCAGACTCAGACCGCTTTGTCTTTCTTCTGTGCACCAGAGCGGGAGGCCTGGGGATCAATCTCACAGCTGCTGATACCTGCATCATATTTGATTCTGACTGGAACCCACAAAATGACTTGCAGGTAACCATTAGGATAATTGTTCTTTACCTCAGCTGCCCTGAATCCCAAAACATCATGACAGGATCTGGCTTGGCTATAGATTGTCTGTTGTGCTCCATGCTGTGGTCTCAGCTTTTAGGGAGTTGCCCAAGGGAAGAAACTAAATGAAAATTTGAAAAGCAGATATTGACCTTTCCCACTAATCAGAGAGCAGTTCTCTCCTTTTGTTTTAAATCAGATGTTTCCCAGTGATAGCTTCTGGACACAGAACAGAACTTGCTGTTACCAACCTTAGGTGCCTGGCATTTTCTCCTCGGTTTGTTTGATGTTGCATGTGATTTGTAATAAATAAATTAACCCAAAGAGGTGGGGCAGCTCCATAGTGTGGTAGAGGGACAGGCACCATTACTAGTCTGTTTGCTCTCCACTTGACACAGCATATTAGAAGTTATATGTGCCTAGTTTAGTGGCTTTGTAGATTCTGTTTTCCTTTGCAACCAAACTAAATAACATGCAACCTTACAAAGATTACTATAAAAACATGTTGAGCACAGGGAGTGACAAGCTGGCTCAGCACATAACAGTGCCTGCCAAAAACTGACAACCTGAGTTTAATCCCTGGAACCCATGTGGTAGAAGAAGAGAACGAATTCCCCCAAACTGTCCTTTCACCTCCACACTTGTGCCTTGTGTACATACACAATAAATAAATATAATAAAAGTAAGTATAAATAAGCAATAAAAAAAAATAGTATTGCATGGATCAGAGTTCTTCCTTAACTCTGTTTCAAAGTAAACTCGGTTGCATATACCAGATTGACCAGTGACTCAGCCAAAAATATTCCAACCTGTCAGGAAAACTATTAGAAGATAGATGTACATGCATTACCATTAATGATTAACTTCATCCTAAGTGCATATTGAATATTGGCATACACTAGAATTATTAGTGTATGAGGTGTGGTGGGTGTGACTAAATAGCGCAAAACCTTTTTCATAGGTGATTGAGCAAGAAAGTTTGGAGGCTACTGTTTCTAAATCAAGAAGGTCGCCTAGGGGATGCTTCAAGGGAAGCGATGCAGGGGATGGTTGAGCTGATGTTTGGGCTTCTTTTCTATACACTCACTTCCACAAAGGCATTCTGCTTTGTCTTTTCCATTTGATGAGTCTCTAAGTAATCTTTTGTTTGAAGAAAACAGTCTACTAGTGAGAAGCCAATGCTTTCATTATTAAATTGGCAGTTGTTGGCTAAAACTTGGGAAAAATAGGGGGCTGGAGAGATGGCTCTGTGGTTAAGAACACTGGTTGGTCTTGCAGAAGACCCGGGTTCAGATCTCATCACCCACATGGCAGCTAATAACTGTCATAACTCCAGTCCCAGGGGGATCCAGCAGCCTCTTCTGACCTCCATTGGCATTGCACAATACAGGTGCACTTACCTACATGCAGGCAATACATGCATACATATAAAATAAAAATAATAGCCATGTGGTTAAGAACACTGGTTGGTCTTGCAGAAGACCCGGGTTCAGATCTCATCACCCACATGGCAGCTAATAACTGTCATAACTCCAGTCCCAGGGGGATCCAGCAGCCTCTTCTGACCTCCATTGGCATTGCACAATACAGGTGCACTTACCTACATGCAGGCAATACATGCATACATATAAAATAAAAATAATAGCCAGGCCTGGTGGCGCACACCTTTAATCCCAGCACTCAGGAGGCAGAGGCAG